>NC_060251.1:104371887-104674779 GCF_921293095.1 Ischnura elegans
GGATATCATTCTTTTCGCTTTCACCACTTTTAGTCACTTTTAGTTCACCACCAGAAATTGCGTATTTCATATCTCGCTGGTTTTGATCATTCCATGAATTTTATGTTTCTAGGGCTAGCCGAGGGTATCAGTGTACACAGGTTCATGACCCCTCCTCACACCTACATATTTTGTGAGATTTTTGTCACGTTAAAGGGTCAAGATTTCATTCTCGTGAAAATTATCTCGAGTAATTTTACTTCGCCGACTCCCCTGGACATCGGAATTTCCATATTTTACTATCTGAAATCTAATCTCGTGTTTTAGTCTATAACATTGTGTTGCGTCTTATGGAAATGCTAAACATGTCCGATATGAATCGCGGTGTTTTATTCTGATTTACATTTTGAGTAGCTATTGTCGTATAGTGCTGCCTGCTACAGCAATAGAAGTAAGCCTAGAACCTGAGGCATATCAGCAGACAACCTTTGCTATTATTTGCAACGAATATTTAGCGTTATTAATGTCGAAAGTCACAAGTTAAGTTGGTTTTACTCTACTTTACCAGCTTTTTCTCTTTTCATCTCATCGAATAATGCATGTATGAAAAATGTGTCTTTTCGCGAATTTTGCCAAACGCCTTATACATTTATTCTTGATAGCGAAGAGTGATTTTTGTTGTCCATTCCGAATTCAAAATTCCCAATTTTTTCCAATGAAATTTTGGGTGGTTTAAGATCCCGATATTTTTTAGATTGATGGGATAAATCATTTCATATTCAAAGGGACAGGTTTTGTTTCCGACCGAGATGTGAGGTTATTCAGGTCTCTCTCCATCTCAGCTTCCTCCTCCGGCTTATTCCTCAATTCTTTCTCCCCCTCCGACTCTCATTTCACCCATCCCCCTCTGTCCTTTTAAGCGGCATCATTTCCTCCCAATTTGGTTGTTGGCCATCGAGCCTTACCCCGCCCCCTTCCCATCTTGCCTTGTTTATTGCTGATTCCCCACCCCCCTCCTTCCTTTCCTTCATTGGCGGGCTCACCTTTCCCCTCCGGAAGTCCTCCCCCACTCCCTCAATCCATCTACTTCGAGGGGGTCGGAGAAAACGTTCCTTCGTAACCTACTTAGTCATTTGTTTTTTTTTCCACGGCGATCAGCGTTGGGATCTTACTGTTATCTCCCAAGTTCAAGTGTAATTGGTACGAATTCCCGCGTGCTTATTCTTGTAACGGCCCTCCTTTTTCAATCATTTGCTACGATTTAGTGGTGATCGTTAAATGGAGTTCATGCTTGCGCCTTTTTTTTAATTCGGTATTCATTTGGCTATAACTTAAACGATTTAAATCTTCTTGCGCGACAGTGAGTGATCGAGTATAAAATTCGAGTTATGTTTATCCTTATTCCTTGAATTGCTTCGCTCGAATTGTAGATTCGTAAATGCATAAAAGTTACTGAGGCAGGCGAGATAAAGTGGAATAACATATTGATTTATGGTTATGAATCCATTGAACCCAGAAAAATTGCCATTTCTCTTATCCATTTATCGTATCTGCAATCTCAGTTTGTGCGGAAGTGTAATTGGTTCGTATTTACTTTAAAGTGTTAATGTAGGCCCATATTTAGGCGTAGACTCACCTTTTGATATTCTTAATTATGTGTTTCTCCTTTCGTTAGCGGCGTGGGCTTGAGCAATATCGTGAGCTACGTAATGGAGAGAAAAAATAAAGTGACCCAAAGGAATACCAAGAGATTAGCAATTGGGACAGATGAAGAAGGGCACAGTAAACAACAAGGGCAGGGAATCGAAGGGACTGGCCTGGTAGAGGGAGAAATGGATGGCCTTTGTATATCCATCTTAGGACTCCAATGCTATGATTATTTGCTAGGAAGAGTTTATTCGAAGTCACTTCCTTTTTTCAAGGTAGGAGGAAATACTCCTCATTTCATTGCTGAGTGTTCTTTCTGATAGCGATCTTTCCTATGAGTGTCCACCATCTTATATGATACGTATGGCATCATAAGTCTTATCTCATGAGCCTAATCATGCTCTTGGTCGAGGCTTACTCGCGCTGCTATGACAAGCTGCGATTTCTGATAGCGAATTGTTGCCTTCTGCTTATCGCGTTGATCGCGACCATCACTTTTTTCAGATTCTTGCGGGTTATCGCAGTTTTTGGGAAATCTCCTTTCCACTTGTATGTTTATGTCTTTAGCGATGTTCTCTCAATTTTGGTCGTCAAAGGTGATTACTTTTTATGATTTTCAAGCCACGGAGGCCACACTATGTCATAGGACTACATTAAAAAAATCCATAATGTTTCCATCCTATGCGTCTACTTCTTAAAAAAAGAAACTGATAGGCAACGATGCGATGTGTAATTTACCTATGGGTCTAACTCCCACGTGAGATGAGTTTTAATGTTGTTAAATCCGTGGAGGAATAGTTTGTAAGCGCGGTAGGTGATCGAATGGCAATAAGAGGTTAACTTATATGTTTCCATTTTTTTTTCTTGTGCAAGTCGTCATACGTTTTACTGTTTGTGTTGTCATCTCTTTCTTTCTCTACAGTGGCCATAATTCTTTACTTACATGTTTTTTATTTATTCATGTATCATTTGAATGATTCTGTGGTGGATTGTGAGAGATAGGTTGGTTACATAAATTCCTGTACACAACGTTGATGTCCCAACCTATTTCCTGGAGGCCAATTCGTGTGACATTAGTTGAAGAGATTACTTAAAAGTTAAACCCTCGAAGATGATGCTCTGCTATTTGGTGCGGGGTTTCTTCACTCCCCCTCCCATCCCATTCGCCTAATTTTCGGTCTCGGTCCTTCCGCCAGATGCTTGGATTTAGATCGATCAAAGGACTGCCTCCTACCTATCTGTTTAACTCCTTTCCCTGTGTTAGTAGAAGGTTCCCAAGAACGGTTCTCATTTTATAGCTGCCCTCCCTTGACTTCTCTGCTCGGACGAACGGCTGAGTGCGGAGTTTATAAATCGACTTCCATTTCCCCAAGCAGCAGGAAGTTTACGCTCCCTGGACATTGGGTCTTCCGCCTTCCCCCGAGCGTTCTTAGGCCATCAGTGGGAAAAATAGACTCCTGGGGCGTTATTTACTCCATTTCAACCACCTCATCACATTCTTTGGCTCTCGCTTTGTTGTGGGTTAAATACCTTTTCTCTCTAGAGTTATTTATGCCGCAGTGTCGAGGAAAATTATTGTCTATGCTTTGTAATTCCCATGTTTTCAAGATACTTCATGTAAGAAGGGAAGAAGATAGTTATAACTATGTTGAACGGGTATGATGAAGGGAATGGGCCTAGTGCGAAAGGAAGAAGCAAGTACGAATTGGTAAGCGTTGCAGAGTGATATACTGATACAATTAATTTGGAAAATGTTTGTCCTATGAAAAGCCTTTACTAGGAGAAACCTTCAAAGTATCTTTCGTCAATTAACGGGACATTGAGGATTCTACCTTTTTAATATTTAAATTAATTTTATTTTGGCAGACACATTCTACAGCCGACTTATTCCTGTAACTTAGGTCTTTTGCTTCAGTTACGGTATTAATAGGCTATTCATCAACAAAATTAGCATATGTCGCGTTCTTGTGTTTAACTTATATATCAGTTTATTTTCAGAATGTGTTATTTTTTTAAGGTAAAAGACAAATTATATTTTTAATGAATTCATAATGCCCTATTTTCTACGCTTGGGCATCACTGTTTACATTTCTTAGTACAATAGCGGATATACTTTGCGAATCGTGTAACAAGAAATGAATAGACGTAGAATAGAAGTTATGTGTTTCAATGAGCAGATGTCGCGAATGAAAGGATGCCATTTCATTAAAGGTCCTCTTAAAATCTCTATTCGATGTGAGTTGTTGTGTAGGACGTTGTAATACACCGAGGAAATAATTGAGGTAGGTACTTCTCTTCCTTTTTTGCGGCGGAAGACTTCGTTCACTATCCTTGCGTCAGCTTAACTTTCTCATTTGCCTTCCGTTGTATCCTCCGCTTTCAATCAAACATGCGCATTCAGCTATGGACTCAGGTTGATCCGATCAAAGGCAGAATGACATCTTGGAAACTATTCTCCCCGAGTCCGTTTGATATGATCTCGTATTTACCTGCGCTCTGTGCGGCAGCCCTCTTAATTTCCTCAATAGTCTAGACTGTGTACTCTGCCCTTCTACTCCATCCACCGTTCTTTCCTGTCTTTCACCGCCTTCCAGGCATGTATTCGTGTTTGTCGTCGACGGTGGCAGAGAATTTCACGAGATGTTCCGTTCTTCGATCGAGGATTAGCTTCTGGGATGTGGATCAAGTCCTAAAGGGTCTTGGGTCCACATATTGCCATCCCTCCAGAAGCTGGATATACCGAGGATGAGCGACATTCACATTCAGGAATGGCTTTGCCTCTCAAATGCCGTGTATTACATTCCCAACTACGAAGTATATGCCTCTTCAAAATGTAAGTGTGGTTGAAATACGACTCTATCTTTGGGCTGAGCCTCGATTGTTATGAGATATTATAGTTTTCTCTGGCCTGATGGTTTTTTTTTAATGGTCGCTCAGTATGATATTTATGCCTGTTACGGCGAGCGAGAATATGTATTTTCATTGTGGGATCTCATACGTTTTTTGCATAATCCATTCGATTTTTATCCATCATGTCTTCCTTATCGTATTTTTAGTTAGAAAAAAGTGTTAATTAATACGCCGTTCACGGTAATTATCATAGGGTGCTGATGCAAAATTTTTTGTTCCTCTAAAATTCATTGTATTCGTGTTTATTCTTGGTTGAGGTTAAACTATTTTAACTGAGGCCATTTGGAAATTATACATTATTCTAATTGCCAGTCGAATTTTCGTCCAAATTATTCTTTTGCCAGAGCGAATTTGGGAATATATTAACAGTGATTGATACATTCATTTTATTACCTTCAATTTTAATATATTTTAGTTGTCTGTCCCTTTTCTTATGCAAATTACTCCTCATTGATTTGTATTCCTGCTTTCCCATGCTTACCTACTAGGAGCTATTAGTAGGTTAGGTAGCATTGAATTAGTTTCCACGTGTGACCCAGTATCTGGTATCCATCTTCTACTATCACATTTTCGTTATCGCGTTCCTCGGTATCGTGGAATTGTATTTTATTGTACCTTACACATCAATCGATTCATTGTAATTTTCAATGGATAGCTTTTCGAACTCCAGCGGAGGTCTATGGAAACCGTTTGGTGAAGATGGTTCACACGGTCGTTCAGTTATACTATATGGGATGGGTTTGATGTGTGGTTGCTTGGAGCACTGCCGCGAAGAAATGTTGATTTCTTTCCCCTTCGACCCGTCAGTGACCTCCCAACTCCGCTTTTCTCTACGTTCTGCCTCGGGCGGGACGGGTCGAATATCCCTGCAAGTCCAATCTCTCTCTCTTCCCCGTTTCCATTCTGGCTGGGAAGTTTTATTCATCGACTGCTCTCTCAAATCCTGCTTGCGTTTTCTGCTCGTCCACCCCCAATCCGCCCTCGGCGGCTTTGATGCTTGGCCTTCCCGCCCTATCTAGAAATTCTTCCTCTTCTTGCTCACGCGGTTTTCTCTGGCGTATACTTTCGTTGGTTTCTTTATCCTATTGCTTATCGTACCATTTGTATGTTGTCCAATATAATGTTAACATTTAAGGAAGTGTCCGTTTTTAAATAACCGATTTAATCAAACTTAACAAAATAGATATAAAGCTGTCGGATATTTAGATAATTGAATTGCTTTCCCTTAATACGATTGGGATTGTATGTTTTGTGTGGACTCATTCCCCTTGCTTGTCTTGAAGTTTTGAAATCTTACGGAAATGCGGTATATTGGGCTTAAAACTGTCGGTTTAAATTTCATAGTTAAAATAATATTGGTTTATCATTAGCTAAGAGAATAAAAATCGCAAATGTCTTTAAGGAAAATAATATTTTTTCAAGCAAATAATTTCAAGTAGTAATAAAGAGCTGGCACAGTTTCCTTAAAATGTTGATTTCATTCAACTTTTTCCATACTTAAATCTTACCTACAACTTGAACAATCATGGCTTGCATCCCCCCTCCATCCCCCTAGTTTTGATCCTGGGTACGCCCTTGGCAGGAAAGTAAGGGGATGAGTCCTTAGGAAATTGAGTAAAATTTCAATTTGCGAATGTAGGAATGTCGGGTTCATTTGCTTTATTATATATTTAATTGTTATAATGACCATCCTCTGTCAGTGGAAAATCTCCGTGTTCTGGAGCATCACCCCGTTCCGCTTCATTGCACCTCTCGACATACATATAGCAAGCTTATCTCTTATAGAAAGTCCTTATGGCTTATTTCCGTAGACATGGCATGAGGGTTGGTGTTTATATTGTGGAAGAAGGGTGAAGAGGTGAGTAGGAGAAAATGTTCCAGAACTGAGGGGTTGTCCTTCCCCTTACCACGGAGGCACTAGACTACTTTTGACGATGTGCAGGAGTCGTTCACGTCGGGCTCCGGCCAACCTCAAACGGATAAGCGTTCGCTCCGCGGCCCTCCCACCCCGGTGGCTTGCATACTTTACACTTACTCTATCTCCTTCCTCGTCTTCGGCTGCTACTTCTCTCTCACTCTCTTTCTACCTCTGGCTCGGATTTCCCGTCTTCTCGCCGCTTGATAGGGCAGCTTGGACAATTTTCCGCGGTGGGAAACGTTTTCTCCCGAGTGCTTTTTTTTTTCAATATCTTCTCATGTGTATCAGGGGTTGTTTACAGTCGACCTCTTTCGCTTGCGTATTGCCGTCATCCGTGGCGAGTTGCGGACCTATGTAAGTTCATCTGATTGTTCTTGTAGTGTTTATTTTTTCTCGCTTCGTCATGTTTGTGGCGAGAAACTTATGGGTTGCGCTGCGTCGGTGACCGGACGCAGTTTCTCTTGTTTGAAGTGCTGCTCTGCGATACTTAAAAATCGCACAGCTTATTTATCAACACACCCCCGATTGTCGATGGTCAAGTGTATTCACCGTGGGAGTGCATTACGTTTGCATATGCATTTACCTGTTTTTACCAGCTGATAACTCTAGGTTTAAAGAAATTGTAGTATTACTTCGTTCAAAAACGTTACTCTTGATGGCATATAGCATTTTATTGATATCAATAATGGATAATTCTAGATTATTTCTACTTTTCAGCTCCAAATGAGTAATTTTCCCTTAGGAGATATGTCTTTTTGAAGTTGAATGCATTATTATCGATTGAATTTATGCATTATTATCGATCATGTTTTTTATTCTCTAGGCTATGCCTAAGGTGAAAGTTGAAGTTCCTCTGTTAGGCCTTGGAGTAATATCGTAATTCACCTCGTGTGTATTCCGTACTAATTTGCCTGGGTTTTGGCTCTAGGCCTCGTATATGTACAATCTATCTTCAGTGCAAACTACAAAGCGCTATGGTTTCACGCGATTTCTGAGTATTGTCTTCGAAGTTATTTTTTCTGCAATGCGAGTTTTCAGGGGTGTATTAATTTCCCTCTTCCAAGTTTTTATGTCTATTGTAATATTGCGTAATTCCGACATCTTTTATACCGTTTTGGCTGATGACGTACAAGTCCTATATTTTGTCAACTGAATACTTTTGATCTTCACTATTCCGTGTGTGCTCTCTAGAGATTTCCTATTTCGTCTCGGGGATCTTCTCGGCAGTGCTCCTTCAATGTTCTCCGCGTATTAGCAGAGGTCGTGTCTATGCTTTTGGTTAACTTTCCATGCGTACATGCTTGACTCCGTCTACCACCAGATCAGAGCTCATGTTGCGACGCTGAATTCTTGCTGAAGGTTGAGATGAGCGTAGGGCTCTCACGTTGACTCCGGCGTTTCCGAGGCGTAAAATAGGCCGTGAGTCGGAGAGCGATAAGGGAATATTGCGAGGGGACCGAATAAGGAGCAACCTTATCGCACTCTTCATCTTTTTACCAGAAAGGTTTCCCTTTCTTCCCCTCCCTCGGCGTGTTTTTTTTTAAATCCAAACAGAGAAGCCGCTTTTATCCCACCACTTCAAAACAAGTTAGCTCTCTCTCTCTCGCCTTCTGCATGTCGATCTGAGGCAGGGTTCTTTGCCTTCTCCCTTCTTGCCCTCGCGAGTGAAACTAACCCCCTCCAACCCTTTTCAGAGTGAATGCCTTTCTCACGCGCCTCTTCTCTCCTGGTCTGTATCAGAGGGAGTGTGTGTATCTTTCGGGCGCTGTCGAGTGGGCGCCGGGGACGCGACCACCCTGTCTTACTCCTTGGTCGCTATAACCCCTTGAACACTGTCTTAGGGTTTTTGAGTTTGGGATAAAAGAAATTCCTCTCGACCCACGCTTTAAGGAACTCGGGAATGTATCCAAGTACGAGCTCTTTTCTGTTGACTATCGATGACCGCCTGTGTATTACGATTCCTCCGCCTGTAGTAGTTGTTGAGGTCAAGGAGGCGTTGTTTGCTATGTCTTGCCTGTATGGTGATCCATCGTTACAGCAGAATGATGATGATGTCAGCCGGAGGATCTGCTTTATTCAGAAATTTTGGAAGCTTCCCTAAAATTTCTGAAAAAGTCATCTTTGACTTAGTGGGAATCGTGTGTGTTTTTGATAAAATAGGCACCTCGATGGTTATTTTCCACGATATTTTGTTTTCCCCCACTAAGTTTACAAGATGTCATTTTTGAGTATCTTATGATAATGTTGGTATGAAATATTATGTTTGATTTGATGAAGCTACTACTCATTACATGGGAAAAATATGGCTGATTACATTTTTATGGCAGCGCAGTTATTTGCATGCCAGTGTTGTCCCGTTATGTCGCCTCCTTTGGCAATGGCTTTGTTAGAAAGGTCCGTAGGCGCTGTGTTCCCATTATCTTGATGATGACAGAATGCTTTAAGCCTATTGCGAGCGGTGAACTCGTCGACCTCTGCTTATCGTTGTTGATGAGCGTAGATCGTGAGGCTTGCTGTCTTCTGACGCCTCTCCCGTCACGTGTAGGCAAGATTACACTTGATCATTACTGTTAATTTTCCTTTCATTACGCCCTCTTTGATATTCTTCGTACGTTTATCTGCTCGACTCGCAAAGGTTTTTGTCTTCACAAAATCCATCTTAGCGAGGGCATTTGAATTGGTGGTGGTGGGTGTGGTTTCGGGTCGTGCTTGTAATATTTATTTATCTTTGAGTTGTGCCTTCTGATCGATGCCTTTTTTTTTAAGTCAGTTGAAGTAGTTACTCGTATAGATTAGACAAGGACTTCATGAAGTTCTTCGCCTTGTCGTAGGTTACTGCCTGAATTCCTTCGAAAGGGTTGACAAATTCTATATTTCAACATGGAAGATTAAACTAAAATGTAAGATCGTGACCTAAGATTAAGATCGTGATCGAAGATTAAAATGGACATTTATAACTAAACGTAAACGTTTAGTTATAAATGTCCATTTTAATCTTCGTGGTGTTAAGTTTAGTTTTGACCAGTCACTGCTCTTTATGACCTACCTTTTATGGTAATGCCCAGTTGTGAAAATATTTATATTTGGGCGAGTTTTCTTAGTGAATTTTATTTCTCATAGCATGAAATAAAATTCCTAAATAATCAACTCCTCATTCACGTGTTCACGACTGGCTTCACTCCTTTGGGCTTTTTTTGCACTCTGTAACGAAATTCTGCATTTTTTTGGACCAAGAATTTCGTTCGGGGGGGGGTCCAAAAACAGGGAAAACTTTTGAAAAACAGGGTACTAAGTAGAAGGTTTCAAACTAATTTAATCACTTTTCACGATCGAAAAGCTTCATTTTTAGGAGAAATTTTATGCAAACTCATGGTTTTTTAATGTTTGTTTTCTGTTATTAACGAAAATAAATGTGTTTTTATGTTTCGGGAGGGAGGGGGGAAGGGGATGTCTGGGGGGGTCCGGACCCCCCACACCTCCCACCTTGCTATGCCACTGGTCTAGAGGACCGTTGAAACTAAGTGTGGTGTATACAACTTTTTTAATCCTTTTTTGCTTTATGTCATATGAAGAAAAAGTCTGAATATGTTGAAAATGTGCGACATTGTTGTAAGATATCGTAAGTCTCCCCCGCGAATACTATTGATGAAATGTTCTTGGGTTTGGCACCGGGTAATGCTGTTTAAGGCCAACGTTTCGACTCCTTCATCGTCATTAGGGCTAAGACTGACTTATTTTGTGAGTCAGCCCGGTGCCAAACCCGAGAAGATTCTATCACAATATTGTATTCTCCAAATATTCCGTCCACATTTTCAGTCCGGTTTGGTATAGCTTTTGCATTGCCATGGTAGTGGTGATGAGGTCTTCCGAAAACCTCTTCGTTCGCCTTTCCTCGTTCTCGTGAACTGTGGATTGGGCCGCAGGTTATGGAATGGAGGGGGGGGAGTGTCTGTTCCCTCACTTACCCTTTCGTCTGTTGCGCCGTCCGTCCTCGACGCGATGTCTGGGAATGTCTGTCGCCCACGCACTTCACCTCGCCACTCGCCCTGCGGACTCTTGGACCGGCCCGAGCACTTAAGGCGCCTGCGATATTTCCTCACATTTCAGCGGGCTAAGTGTGAAAAATCCGCTCCGGTCCTTTCGGTGCTGAAAGTCTCTGGCTGGCCCGCGAGGCACTCCCACGCCCGAGTGCATCGGTTTTTCCGAAAGCGGCACATAAAGATGCCGCATTTCTGGTCCAGACCAACACCGTGGGAATTGAGCTATCACGTATTCCCCCATTCAGTATTAAAAATGGGTTTCATCTACATCTACGCAATACTCCGCAAGCCGCCTGAAAGGCGTGTGGCAGGGTGTTAGGACACCAGCCGTTTACAGCTAAAAAAAGAAGTGCTCTAACGAAGTTGGGACTAGCGTTTATTAAAGTCCTTTATGGTTCGGGGGAAAAACGAATTCCCATATCTATCCGTTCGGCAATACATCTCTCTTAATTTATCGCTTTTATCGGACCTGGAAATATAGTGTGGCTCCAATATTATGTTCTCTGTGTCGCTCTTAAAGATATCCATTCTCAATTGTTCAAGCAATCTAAGTCTAGCGCGCAGCCTCCGAGTCGCCAGGGTTTATGCCGCTTCAGTAATTTGCAGTTAATATCCTTAAGTTGTAATTAGAAGTTAGCGAAACATCTTAATAAAACTATGAATTTGTTTCGACCTGGTTGCTTATCTATGTGGTGACTTGTATGTAATGTGTATTCCATTTTAATATTTACTAAATGTAATTCATTGCCGTGGTAGAAGTGTTTTTCCTTTTAAATATTTAGTAAGCATGTCCTTACCATCAATTTTGCAATGGGCCTGTGATAACGTTACATATGTGAATATAGCATATAGAGATTTATAGATTAACCTCGAAATACCATTACATTTCGTTTTTTAACGTAGTGTCTTGCTGATATAGATATCAATCTTAATTTGTTTTAATACTTTGGATATGCTGAAGGGTTGTGCTTGGCATTTTAGAGGTTGAACGTAAATAATCATCACAATTTTTAGTGGATAAAGTGTATTGGGTCAAGAAAAATAAAGTGGATAGGAGGTGATAATGAAGTATGTTTTGTTTGTATCAATATGTTTTAGACTCTAGGGCACCTGGCACATGCTCCTGTGCTGAGTGTGATAATTTTATGTCTTATGGTTTGTTGGTTTTCTCTTTATCTGAATCTGAATTTTCAGTTTTTTTTTTGCCTTTTTTACCATATTTTGTTCAGTACCATTGTTCATTCAGTGAAATGCTGCCCTCTTTATTTTCCAAAATTTTAAAAGTAATTGGTGAATTTTGCTTCTATTTTTTACTGTCGACGTGTACTTTTGCGTGAGCTACGAGTTTTCGGGCGTAGCAATGGGGGAATTTTCTGTACCAGCTCATTTTTTTTATCCGACGACAGATTGGTGGTGACCCTTTGCTTTCTGGTGTGTGGTAATACATTCGCTTGGCTTGTCGTGGATTCATACGTCTCTGAAAACTGTGGAAACTATTCATCATGTTGCAATTCTTCTCCGGACTGTGTACCTCCGTATTCGCTGGAAGGAGGGTTTACATGTCTACGTTTTCAGTGCTCTTTTACTGGACAAGAGAGTCCGTTTTCGGAATCCTCGGAAGTTGTTGTGGCCATCATTCACGCTTGTGAATTAATTTTGATTTCTCTCTGCGTTCCCGCAGCAGTGTTTGTTCATTTGGGTTGCTCGAGGAAGAATTTATTACTCCCTCCTCGTGTGATGCTGCTGTGTTGCGTGAAAAATGTGTTTCACCGTTTCGTATATCCCTTCCTTTCTTTCTTCTTTTTCCGAGAAGTATTAATTTTAGTCCAATTATTTTTTTTGCCCGTGCTATACCTCGTGTAGGTGGTATAACCTCAGCGTATTTACCTATATTGAGGGGATGCAGTGTCGATTTAAGGTGCTTCTCCCACGTGAAGATGTTTTCTTTGTGTGACTGCCGTTTACTGCGAATATTTTTAGACATGATTCACTTTTACATTTTTTAGGGAGTTAATGATCATTGTGCTAATACATTTCATATTATCATTTAGCTTACAGTACTTGATTGACCATGTCAAGGTTTATCTTGTGACGTTTATCTTTATTTATACCTATTATTACTTATTATGTTCGATAGTAAATACTGTAGCACACTGGTAATTTTCAATAAGGAATTGGTGACTACGCTCGTTGAGCCTTTATTGCTATTGGTCGTGTGATTTGAAACATAGTTACGACTTTTTTTTCTCTCTGATAACACTTCCCGCAGGCCACAGTCATTGATATTTCCTGGACACGCTCTTGTAACACACTGCCCATCCCCTACTTTTCACCGCTGAGGTTTATGTAACTCACAGCGTAAATTCTTATGTAATGTAAGCCAGCTATTGTTACTGGATTTCTGACCCCACTTGTTTTTTTCACTGTACCACATCATAGATAAATTGATTGAGATGTGTACATTTCTACTGGTTTGATTTTTATATTGCTTCACCTTGCGGAGTTTTCCGTCGCGGATTTTAATTCAAGCTGCCCCTTTAAAACCAAGTATTTGGGACGCAAAAATAATATAGTTACACATTAATATACCTGGCTGTTCTTTTTGAACATTGGTGGCTGTATAGATGATGGGTAAGAGTGTAAGAGGTAGCTGTTGGAAATTCACACCACAATTTATATCTTTTTTCATTCGCTCAGCATTACGGTTTTTTATGTAATATGTTAGAAATCAGATATATATATTGGTTTTCTATGCCAAGGTGAATTATTTAACTCTTTAAACCCCGCTAAGGTGATGGAAGGTACGGTTTTCTACGATTTGCAAAATGAAATCATGGGAATCAACTTGAGTCGGTATCCTACTAGAATATAATCTGCATTAATCTCTAGTGTGGCTTGAATAATATTCCTTATAACAGCCAAATAGTAGACATAGTACCTACCTCATTGTTCAAAGCCGTGTATTCTTTATATTTTGCTGAACGCTAATAATTTAGATAATTGTGAATAGAATGTGTAACTTGATGTTAGCCTTCTCCTAATTCCCTGAAAATTTTAGTCATTCATATCGATAAATATCCATTTTATTAATTCGGAAAAGAATTATTAGTTTTTATTATCATAAACTCTCGATTGGGTTATCTACGTAAATGATTTTGTTAATTTGATATGTGAAGCTTGCTGCTTGTTCCAGATGCGTCTTGTAGATCTCAGTGCGATATATTATGAGGGAGTTATTCTATCGTCGCCTGGTAACTCATACATTCCCTTCGTGCACACTTCTGACTATTAAGGTGAGTGGGGTTCTTCATCCTGCTCTACGTGGCTCGAGCCAAAGGCCCTCGGCGCGATCGGGCTCGTAGCCCCGGGCGGAAGTCGACGGGGAGGCGTGGATGCCTCCTCGCCGGCGCTCCGGAACCCATTCATTTCCTTGCAGTGGAGGTCTTGGGAGTAGTCGGCGAGTGGTGGGAGGGGCGAATCGAGCTGCGCTTATCAAAAGTATCAATCGGACCCGAGCGTTGACTAACCGATTAGTCATTGCTGGGGTTCTAAGTTTGTGCCTCCGATGCAACTGTATTCGAGTGTTGTAGTGACTCATATGATTGTATTTTCGGGTTCTATTTATAAGTAGGGTGCCGAAGGCGCCAGTGGACTGGGCGTTGGTTTGTTGGCGGTTGGCTTCCGGTTCGATTCCCGAATGAAGCTTCTGGACACCCCTCTCGAAAATTCCTCGGAGTGCGAGGTGAACGAGGTGGTACTGCCTGGCGAGAATGATTGGTATAAACGTGGAAATATTAAGCGTATACTCGCCTGATTTATTTTTTGCGGTAATACTATTAGCGATTATGGTTTTTTTAACTACCATCCATTCATGTGTGTTTTTAACGTATAAGATACATATTGACTTTCCATTACTCTTTTTTTCTAGTTTTTACGAATTAACTTTAAATAATTAGATTTTCTTTTTCGTCCTATCTTGGCCTCATTTGATTACTGATAAAATAATTCCTGGAGTATAGATATCTATAATGCAAAAAAGTCGTTTGCCAACGTTTCAGTTTATTTATAACATTGTTGAAATGACACATTGCAATATTTCCACTTATAGATTTATTTTACACTACGCGTTTCGTCGTTACAGCGACATTTTCAAGTGTCTCACACTTGAAAATGTCGCTGTAACGACGAAACGCGTAGTGTAAAATAAATCTATAAGTGGAAATATTGCAATGTGTCATTTCAACAATATTACGAACTTCCACCACATCGTGCCTAACATCATACAAGATATTTATTTATAACCTTCATCAGGGCTTAGTTTTCCACATATATGAGCAGTACTGGACGTAATAGAAGAACGTATTGAATAAAATTCAACCCTGCCTCTTAGCGATCCTTTCGGCATCATTTGACATTTAATGAAGGGTGAGTATATGCTATTGAAATAATCTGATTCATTTCCATTGCTCGCTATCCAAACCGTTTTCATTCCCCGTCGATTAAGCAAAAAAAGCTAACTTTGGTTTTGCTAAACATGTGAAATTTTGCGAATCACTAATTCCTTTTGGTTCTTGGCTAACTCTTCTCCTTAACCGCCCTCAAGTTTCGCGCAGCTATGAGGGTCTGTGCGAAGCTACAAGGTGTGCGTTTTGCTCTTGGCAACCCTTCTTCCTTGGCCCGTCGAGCCTTTTTCCCATGGGCGGAACACGCTCCTTTTTGCCAACTGCTCTTTCTCGTTTGCGTATTGTCCGCCCTCTCCCCCTCACACAACATACCTTCCAAACCCTCTCCGTCGTCTGCCACAGGACGGACGAGATATTCCGTGTAGACCTTCGCTTTCCGAGCCTTGTGGTAGTGAGTGAGGGGTAGTCCCAAATTTTCAAAGAAAGGTCCCACCCCTCTCTACCTTTCCTTCTTCGCAGCCACTCTCTCTCTCTCTCTCCCTGTCTGTCTGTCTCTTTCTCTCTTTTCCTTCTGTCCTCTTTTGCAACCTCTCCTCCTTGCCTTCCTTACCCCTCTCTGTCTCGGTCGTGCACCGGTAAAAGGTGAGCGCGTGGGAAATTCTTCAGGGGGAGCCTTTTTTTATAGCTTAGCGGCAGAAATCAGCCTCTGAGAATGTGATAACGCCTCTGAGAAAGTCGTGACGTCGGACTGATAAGTTGCGTTAATCTTTCTCATACCTCGAACAGGCGAAAATTCAGTCCGCTTTTTCGGCTACATAGTGGGGAGTCCATTCATGATGAAGGTGGGAATCAATTTTAGGTCAGTGATGTCGGTAAGAATTTGGTGCAGTACTCATCACGTTTATTTCCACCATTAGTGTTGCTGTGGAGTAAGGAAATGACTTTCAAGGATGAGCAATTGCTCATCTTCTTGAAACTGGCCTTCGGGAAAAGAATATTTAAGAAAGGTTATAAGTTCTTTATCATTACAGTTACAATAGCATTAAATTTTTCAAAACTGAATTTATCAGTAATTTGAATATACTACTTAGCCTGTTAACAATGCTTGGTCATGATGCAGACATTGGTAATGCCAGGAACATGAAAAGAAACGTAACTCGTCGAAAGTTATCGACGTTGTTATTATTAAGACACAGTTGATCAAAAAATTTTCTATATAAGGAATCGAAACAATGCTTACCGTATGAATAAAGGGAACGAGGCTAATTGATTAAATATCCTTATGTATAATGGCATAACTTTAATCTGTGAATACAAGTGACTTTACGTGTAGAATAATTGATTACCTCTGAGGCTGTGCAGAGAAAATTCAAGGCAAGAAATCAAAAGATAAATATTATGGTTAAAATGATATATTCGATTCGTACCAAGTTTATAAAAGAATATGTTCCTAACGCATGTGCTAGGATAACGAGACGTCGAAACTTCGGCCGAGCAGTCGTCATTTTAAGGCTTTGCAGCGCTCGTCGCCTTTCGTTTGTGCATACCGCGCCGCTGAGCAGTGAAGCATCCGCCGCGTTCCGTCTGCGGCGAAAACCATCGCAAGGGCCGCTGCCGTTGAGCTGCGAAAGGGGCCCCTAAAAGGTAGGCGTGTGGGAATTTCTTTGGGAGAAGGTTCCTCCTGCATTGTGGGTAAGCAACCAACCTCCCCTACCTGATCCAAGTTCCCATCCTCCCAGTGCCAAATGCGTCCTGAAGTGCACAAAGACTCCTTGCCCTGGATGCTTGCTCTCTTCCATTCAACCTTCGCGTTTTTTTTTCTTCTTTCCCTTCTGCTATCCTCTACCCTCCCATCGGTCCGTGGCGTGGTTGACCCAGAGTGGTTGCGATTAAAAAAAAAAGGTTGGGATCCCTATACATATACTCACCGCGATATCTTTTTCATTTTCGTTATCGCTTTTTTTTATTCTGTTGATCTGGTACCATGAGTTTCGGAAGGCTTTTGTTTTCCAGAACCTTAGGTATGGTGACAATCCCCTTTATATTACCTATCTCCCTGTACCTTCACTGCATGGATCTCCCTCTTTTTATTCACCCACTTGGCCGCATCGGATCGTTCAACGGTGCGTTAAAAATTTAAAATCTGCTTATTCACGCTTGGTGCTCACGATTCTGATCGGTATTGTGATATACTTTGATTTGGTGCGTGTGGCGATGTGTGGCGATTCGATTGCAATGTTAGATGATGGCCACTGAAGTGCTCTTTCTTTGCATCATTTCTTTTCGAATTTCTTCACTGGTTCAGCTAATCTGCCCTTGTAAACCCGAGCCTCTCTTTTTATATGCTATCTATCCATCTATTACTTATTGTTCTTTATCATAACGTAGTGTATAATCTATTAGACAACATATTGTCTCCTCAGGATTCCGTTAATTCTTGATTGCTAATTTATGTTTCTCCTTTAAATGCCTTTATTGTGGTTTTACATGCTTTAAGACGAAGGAATGAGTAAGTACCGCTGTTTTTACTTACCTTTTGAATCTCCCTCTTACTAATTTCTTGTCTTTTAATTAGATGCTTCATCCCATCTGTGATAAATCTCGTATCTTAACTCTGTATGTACAATTTCCTTTCGTCTTCCCAATGACGCTCCCTCTAATTTGAACTGCGGAATCCCTTGAGATACGGATTGATATATTTGTTACTTGATGCTTTTCTTTCTCTACAACTCACAGAAAGACCCATATCTCCTGTTTTTCTAACGGCACTATCCCAGTGGGTTCAAGGTTTTCCTTTGAAGTTACCCTATCCCATGTGAATAGCATCTGTAAAAGGTTTTAAGGTCATTCCTTAGGTTGCTGCTATCGTAACTAACCCTTCGGTTTTGTTTGCTCTACCGTCAGGCTGTATTCTGATGGGTATATCGCTTTGGATATAAACGTTTTGCGGATTTCGTCGTGTGTGATTGACTCTTAAGGACTTTTTATGGGTCTAAAGCGTTGTAAGTGCGGGGCGTGGCCGGAGGCGTTCTAGCCATTGTTGTTTTTTCCCCATACAAATCATGATATCCTTTGGGATTACCATCCGGAACAAAGGGTATAAGAGTCAACTGCCATGGTTACCCTTTTTTATACTTTCCTGGCCCTGAGAAGGGCTCTTCACTCAGGCGAATTCATGGTGCAGTTTTCCTGCCAACCACTTTTTCTTGGGCCTGGTATTTTTGCATCTGCTGCCTGCCTTTATAGAGTTACGCATTCTCTATTTCGCGAGGAATGGAAGTTAGCATGGCATTAGAACCTCTCCGATAAATATACTCATTTCTGTAACCTTATTGACCGCTTAAGAGGGCTGTTAAGGAAAATTTTTATTTATTGTAACCATGAACGCCAGCGCTGGAAGAACCCGCAGAAATGCATTTAACAATTAGAGCGGGCACTGCGTTTTCTTTTGTTTATCCTATGTTATTATCTGCAGGGTTGTGTTAAATTTCGATGTCATTCTCCTTTCAGTTACGGGTTTATGAAAAATTTATTTTTGCTTTCCTCATTGATAAAAAAAAAATCAATTGAGGCTTCACTCCTTTCTTCGTTGATTTTTTAGACTATTATTTTCGAAATAAATAGCTCGCTGATAGATGACTCCTCTTGCCTCCGTCTATTTCTATGACTTAAAGAATAAAAATAGACAATGGCATAAAGAATAAGTTGAAGTATGTGAAAGTAATGTCGTCATGCGGACTTAGTTCCCATACCAAACCTGTAACAGATTTTCTCAATGAGGTCATCCACATTTAGAGTGACAAATTTTCCTTCTCAGTAGGTATAGATATTATCAGTCGATAGTCTCCCTTATTGTGGGAGCACTCGAATCTCTGGAGCCATCCGGAAGAAATGCAGGCTTGTTTATTGCTCGGAACTCTATGTTATCTTATCCATTGCTTTTAAGGTTTTCGAGATAAAGCGGTTGATGTTTATTTGTAACGAAATACAACCCGTAAAGTAAGACCTTGCTTTGCAGACTCTACAGGGTAGTCGTTTTCTCAAGCATCTGTCATTTGCGCTTGGGGAAAGCGGCTATTATTTTTTTTAAAGATTGTATTTGACTAATATGGGGCACCGTATAGGGTTCTCATCATCCGATAAGGCATGAAGAAAGTTTTGACGTCTCTTGGGCGCCGGTGATCTCTCCTTGGGTTTGCGGTGACTGCACGTCGTTGTGCAACCAGGCCGATTGGTGGTCTCCTGTGACTTCGTTCCGCATTCATTATGACTCTCTTTTCTGTCTCGGTGAAAGCAGATGCTGTAAGCCCTAGCTTGGAAATGGTTTTGCCTTGTTTGGTTGTGGTTGTTCGTTGGAGGGTAAGAAGGTTAGTGATATGGGCTCGGTATGTAGCGAAGAAAGCATGGAAGGAAAATACGCCAGGAATTTACATCTCTGGAAATAATTGCTGTATGAGCTCCGAGGATTTTGCTCATAAAATATACGAATGGATTCTATCCCGTAGTTCATAATATTTTCTCCAATTTTTGTGCATGATCTAAAACGCTGCATGAATAATATTCTAATTGTTGTATATAGTTTACGATGAGGGTAGGACTTCTCTTGTTTTGTAATTGCTGTATCGACGGCGTTTAATGACGTTACAGTATTTACAGATGTATGTTTATAAAATTAACTGTAAAGTCTGATTGATGTAGCTGAAATAAATCGCGGTAAGATGATTACCTACTACTTATTGTGGTTCTTTGGATGTATTCAAACTCGCCGAAGAATTCATAAGCGATTTTCTTATGCCATCAGGTGTATTCCTATTGTTTTTTTTGTATATGATGGATGCCAATTCAATGCGTACTCGCTTGCATTTTTTTCGCTATTGTATATCATAGTTTCTAAGTCTCTTATTCAGACATAATTTTTTTTTTTTTCTAATTTTCAATTAGCTTTTTCCTCGCCATGTTGGTCTCTCCCTCCGCGCAAACACTATTATACTACTTATCAGTATCTCAAAGGTAAGGATATGTGAAGTGACAGGTCCTCCCTGACTTGCGAAACCCCAAAAATTGCGAGAATAGTGCCACATGGTGCTGTTTGGAATCTCGTCTTAAGGTGAGGAAGACAGTTCCATTCTCTCGAGGTATTTCTCATGCCTCATGTATCAGTTGTTTGGCGGAGAAATAAGAAATTTCGCCCCTTTGAACACCTCAACTTTACGGCGCCTGTATTATCTCCGTTCCTGTGAGCAGTTGACAAGTTTTAAGTTTTTTTTCCAATTTCACGGCCTTTCCTGGGATTCCCACTGAGTGGCCCCTTTACTTCTTACGTATTTTGGAAGAAGAAGGAGGTATTCTCCGATTTGTCTGTGAACGATCTTTTCCTTCCCATTAAGACTTCCCATTATCCCTCTCTAAATGGTAATGAGCTTTTTCCTTCGGACATCAGCGCAGTCAATTTCCTCCGGAGACTTGGGAATTTCTCCTCGCCACCCTCGAATTGATATTGCTTCTCTCCTTAGGTCCCACGCCGTCTTTCCAACGGTATGTTCCCTGTGTCCGTTTGTGCCTTGCAGTAGACGGAAAGGAGGAAGAGGCTCTTCTTTTTTTTACCAACTCTTCAGTTTGGATGGCTCTTTGCCTCAGTTAGGATGTCTTTAATACTTTTTGGAGGGCTTTTCGGTGTCACACGATGTGAGGGAAAAGAGACTTGTTTCTTTCTTTGTTTTTCTTTAGATCTACTTCAAATTCCTTCCTCTCAAAGGCTCGCTTGCTCAATCATTTGCCGACGGCTTTCTGGCTATGAAAAGGTTTTAATTTTCTTTCCCGTGGGCATATGAGATAATAAATCTGCGACTTTAAGCGAATTATAAAATTTTATGTGCCCCCTTTCTTTTGAATCGTCTGTCCTTCATCCTCCTTAATGTGTAAATACTTTTTCAGAAGGAGATTATATCGCCGTCTTTCCGGAGTAAGCTCTGAAAACACTAGCTGAAAATTTGAGTCCTTAATTTTTATGTCGTCGTTGCTGACTACCTATTTCGGTCTTTAGTTTCCTTCTTATACGTTTGATGAATCGGACTGGCATTTTCCCGGTCCTTTTTGAGTACAATTTAGTTTTTAATGCTTGCAGTTATTTTAGAAATCTCTTTTGGGAAAGTTTTAAAATGCCTACTCTAAATCCACTGTGATTTCATTTCATTAATTCAGTTTTGCAAACTTGCGCCGTTACTTAATTTATCGCGTTATTTAATTGAAATAAGTGAAATTGTAAAAGCAGATAGTTTTTTTCTGTTTCTATTTCCATAGATATTCTCTATTTTCGGGCCATGACTTATCTCTTCCTGTCATTTGAATGAAGTTACCTTCGAAACGATAATACAAGCTCCATATCTTCCCATTTCTCTGCCGACATGACAATCGGTTAACTTTTAGTTCGAGTGGCATTTATCTTACTTATTATTCATCTAAGCAGGAAATCTTCTGTCATGTCCTTCCCAAGCACCTATGATGCGGGGATGATTGTTTTTTCTCATTTGGAAATAGTGGATGTAGTGGTGACGTTAATTATGATTTTTCCTTTCATATCCCCCTTTTTTCATTCTCATTTCTTTATTATTTACACTCACGCCAGAATTCTGTCCTATTTTTCCGATTTATTGCTTAAATACTTCTCCTTTATATTGAATTTCTTATATAATTTCTAATATATCCTAACACAATTTCTTCTATTGAAACCTACTTTATTGGTAGAATACTATTATAAATAAAAAATAAGATTAAATGCTTGAGCTCGTGTTGGCTCGTAATGTGTATCTTAATAGTATTAGTTCCACACAATTATTGACCTCTTGATCTTACTCAGCCCAGTTAATGTGTAAACATTTAGGGGCATGCGCTTAGTGCCAGATATCAACTTTCGTATCCGTATGATTTATCAGTTTTGAATCTACTATTTGATCCCATCGTTACATGCTATGATTTAATTGTACATCATATGACTCGAACTAAAAGATTACCAATGGTCATGACGGCAGAGAATTGGGAAGATATGGAGATAGCATTATCGTTTCTAAGGTAACTTCATTCAAAAGAAAGAAAGAGATAAGTCATCGCCCGAAAATAGAGAATATCAATGGAAATCGAGACAGAAAAAAATATTCGCTTCTACAATTTCCCTTATTTCAATTGAATAACGTGAGAAATTAATTAAGGGCGCAAGTTCGCAAAACTGAATTACTGAGACGAAATCACAGTATATTTTGAGTAGGCAATTTAAAACTTTCTCAAAAGAGATTTCTAAAATAACTGCAAGCATTAGAAATTAAATTGCCCTCAGCAATACCCGAGATTGGATTGCTCGTAGCTTTTTGACCTCTACAGCTTTCTCGAGCCCTATTTATGGGAGAGATATGCAAACGTTTTTCGTGATGCAATTCAAGTTATATTTTCGTAAATGGTTTCAAGAAACATGTTTCATGGTGAATTTAAGTGAACTACTCTTCTGTCAGCAATGTCGTGACGTTTATTGGCCTGGTGCATCAGTTACATGATTTAAATCCTAATATGAAAATTTTTGGGGAGGCAGTTAGCTATAACAATATTATTGGCTTCAGTTAAATTTTCTGTAGTTGTCGAGAGGTTAAACGTTTGCTGACTTTTAATTTTATTTGCTGATGGAACTCTGCGAATCAGTAGCCTCTTTATTCCTGTCACTCTTGGTGCACGCTTTAGTTCATCTTACCCGCGAACGCAAAGCACTGGCTGCAGAGGGAGTCTGTGTGGTTGCAACAATGCTCTAGCCGCACCCAACCGTTCTGCAGGACGACTCCGGATATTAACTATGAAAGAAAAACCACGCGTCCAGACCACCGAGTCTTTTAATCGTCCGCAACTCCCTCCTCCTATCCGGAAATCCGCTATTCGTCTGTGTGCATGGTCGTCGTTCATTGCCCTGCTCTGCGTCCAGCTTCCTGCGCTTGAAGGAACGCAAGACCGGGCGATGGCTGCGAAGCGGGGTGGGGAATTGTTAAAAGGCGCGGACGTTGTACCCTTGCTTGAAAGTCGGTCGGTTTTTTAACTCTTTGTCCCTTGATTCCCCGTCTCCCGTGCCCATATCACTTCCCCAATGTCACCACGGGAGTACTTTCTGACTTCGTTGTCATTTTACTTTGTCTTCTTTCAGTGATTTTTACTCCAGGTTTATCCTTTGTTGGACGCGAGAGAGAAATGATTGCTTTCGGGTAGATTTTTTTTAAATACAAAGCGAAGCACCCACATTTCTCTTTCCACGAAAAGTGTTTCTGTTAGTTCGCGGAGAGTGATTTCCGCTGAAATGCCCGCACCATAATCTTCGTTTAGTTCTCATCCCAAGTTCCGTATTTTAATCTGTGAAGGATCGCTTTTCTCTCTCTCTCCTCGTTTTTTTTTTCGTTCTTTCCGATAGAGCGTCATTGTGGTGGGTCTCTGGTGCACATCAAATGTGGATGACGTCTTTGGCTTTTGACATTTCTCTTTTCTGGATGGAAAGATATCTTTTGCGAAAAAAACCAATATCCACGAAGCGTCTTTTTCCCTAGTGTTGACACCGAACATTATCGAATACATCCTCTTGCTGCTTAAATTCAGGTATCATGTTTAAAACTAAGATGACTTACTAGTTTCCTAATTGATAACTTACATATTATCTTATGAGTGTTATAATTTTCAATATTAATAATGCTGAAACCGAGAGAAAAGTGATTTTGTTCGAATACGCAATGTGTTACGAGTCGGCATGTGCTCGACTTAGAATCTTTTTCATTCTGATACGGATTCACAGTATTAATTATGAATTCGGTTGATGGATAGGATGCTGATTGCCCGGTGACGTAAATAATATATTTTCAGCCTCTTATTCGTGATAAAAAAATGATAATGTTTCTGTGTCTAAAGTCTGTGCAGAAATTATACATTTGGTGCAGTATCCAACTTCCACGCTGGGAAGAGATGTAAGTGGGATTCTACGCCATGCCCGCGGGGACTGGAACCACGCCCCCTTCCTCTGTAGAGTTTACTCCTCTGTCATTCATCGTCGATGATGTCGGTTCGAGATTACTAATGAAAAAAAATGATGGGTATTTCGTTCCAATGCGGCGATGAGATGAGTCCATCACGAATGCGTAAAAGAAATGAAACGACGTGGAAACGAATTTTGGCGAATTATCTGAGGAGAATGAAATATTCTGAACCTCTCCTTCCGACTGTGGTAAAATTTTTGTAGTTGCACTAAGCAGCGCAGAGAACTCCTTTTCTTGTCCACTGACAGGTTAGGTGAAATTCTTGATATATAGGAAGTAAGCGTGAGGGGTGTTTTATCTCTTTGCGTTGGTCTTATCTTTTGGGTGTCTCAAGTTTCCATTCCTACTGAAGTCTTATCTTTTATTGATTCCTAATATTTGCGATCCTCACTCATAACGCGCGTGCCTTTGGTGAACCTGTCAAATGAGCAAATATTAGTATGACCCAATTTATAAAAAGAGCAAAGATACACTTAAAGAGATATATATTGGATTAGATTTTCCATTTTGATCCTGGAAATTTATAGGCTTGAAGTTTGACCGTCTCTCTTGCCGCCTCTCTTACTTTTTCTTTGGATCAATTAAAAGTGCGGGTTCTTGCGTGGCAGGTTTCCGATCGTGCGGCATAACTGGAGGTTGTTTCTACTGCATGTTGATCCTAACTTTTTAGCTTGGGCCATTACCACTCAAACATTCGTTAACATGAATATTTTTTGTGTTTAGCTGCATCTCATTACATTCAGGAAAGCTGTAGGGTAATGGACTCCGTGAGTGTTTGTTTTAAAGTAATTACCCTCAGTAAAAATAATGATGATGGTGATGTGATCAAAATCTGGTTATGATAAGTAGCCTGCATTTTACTACTCAGAATTTTGTTGAAATATTTCCTTGTAGCTTCCGCGGCATTACTCGTACTACCGCAGGAAAATATTTATTCATTCTTCCTTAGTTCTCACCCTAGTGACGTATATGTGGATGTTAGTGTGACACTATCGAAAACAATTGAACGTGCATTTTAGGGAACTGAATTGTAAAACTCACCCCCTGTAGGACTCAAATTTTGCTGGAGGATTTATTTTGTACATGTGCCCTGTTCTATTCACACTAATTAAAAGTGCGCTTTTTTATCGCTGTTTTGGATCCTGAGAATATAATAATTATAGATTGATACTAGTTAATATCGACAACTGTTAGGCTTTGACCGTACGTAATTATTTGTAAAAAAAATAATTCGTATTAATTCTAGTAGTTGGGTTTTCTAATGCTATTTGTAAGGAAAATAAGATAGGAAAAGCAATCAGAGGTTGAGTTTAAAAATAGAGTCTTCACAAACAATTGTGCTCGTAATTGTAAACTAACAATTTACCTATCGAAAGTCAAGGGAACGTAATCGGTCCAAATATACTTCCACCAAGTCCCTTCGAATATCGGTTCGGTTGGAAGACGTAATTGGTCGGAAGAATGGAGGGTCTTGCGATTTGGGTGCCTCTTCCCCTTCTCCGAAGCATCTCCCCGAGAGAAGGGCAATGGCGTGTGTTATGACGACGAGGCCGCGTCAGACGACTTTGAAAGAACGTGTGGGTGCCCGCCGAGAGAGACGCCGCAATTTTTTTTGCGGCGTTCGTCGACCTCCGGGAAAACAAAAAGTTTTTCTTCTTCTTCTTCTCTCTCTTTTCCCTCCTCATTTATTTCGCCGTCCTATTTCTTTCCGAGCGTCTTATCATGCTTTTCTCTGATGTCTGTTTTTTTCGTCCTTGCTCGCAATTAGCCTTCTACCCTTTCTTCCCTTCGCCTTCATTTGCGTCGCTTTTTATTTGCGTTGAGTCTCTGGCTTTAAATCTTCGGTTTTCTCCCGCGTATTTTCTCTTGGTTTATTGTTGGAAAAATTTTCCGTTTTTATGTGTAGTTATACTCTTGAGGTTATGAGCGGTGAGTGTGTGATTTGGAATTAATTAGCGTCCTTTTATGCTGTCCCTCGGAGCCATTCGGAAGTATTCGGAACCCTTCGTGGAGGTATTAAGCTTTCTTTCTGTGGAAATGCTTTTTTTTACATTTTCGCAGGGAGGCTCAGGGTCAATCGGACCGGCTTAGTGATTTTAGTGTGTGAATTTTCTAACATAAAAATGAAGGATTAGCTCTTTTTAAAACGTCTATTTTGGCGAAAGACTCGATCAAATAATTTCTTTCTTCCAATGAAATTTCATTTTCTCTTCTCGTTATTGGGTAAGTTCCGTCTCTCGAGGATGTTCTCCTTCGAATTATCTGATAGGAAACGAATTAGCATAGTGTCAATTTTGGTTATTCTTCGGTTTCATACCATGTCGAGTGTTCTTACTATGTATTCTACTTCATACTCCAGAGTTCGGACGGCATGAAATGAATGAATTGCAACCACTCGTGGTTGCGTACGCTCCGACTGCCATGTAAAAAAGCCTTCCCCCAGAAAAACACGTAGGCGGTGCAGCTGGAGATGGATTATAGTCGTTTTTTGTGGGAGCACTTTCCAGAATGCCTGGAGGGTATACATTATCGAATCAGCGAATGGGCATTTTGGTGAATCACCCATGAAAGGGTAGTATACATAAAACGCATTAACTGTGTATTGAACTTGGGAAAAAAACACGTATCGGAAAACCACGTTATTGATTTCTCAGACAATGGAAGCTTAACTTTGTGAAATTATTTGGTTTGAATAATTAATAACAATAAATAATTTAAAAAATAATGTTATCTATCCAGGTTTGGATGCAACATGCTTTATTTATCTTGGCACATGTGTCGAAACCTAGGTCAGTTACATAACATTTTGTATGTAACTTTCTGTGTATTCTTAACCATACACTCGTTCTCGTTTATCATTATTATATTCCACGTTTAAATATGGCATCCCATCTTCAATCCGTCAATGGGCGTTGCGGAAGCTAGTGACCGTTCAAAAGATCGGAATTTTCCCCGAGTCACGTGTGGTTTCACAGATAGCTTTCGGTGACTGTGTAACATCGTCGAGCGATTTTTTCTTTTAATTGTTCTGAGCCTTGCATAGTGGGTGCGTGCTATGTTGTGACAATACGGCCGATATCTCCGCCCGGCGGGTTGTTGAACTGTTCGCTGGAGAGAGGAAGCTGTTGGCACGAGTCGGACGACGACTCCTGTTGGATGCCCGCGATGCGAAGGAGAGCGACCCGAGAGACGATTATGGATGCATTATGGACCCACCTCCCCGCTGCGGTGGAAGTTAAAAGAAGAAAAAAAGTGAATGCGAACGGTAGGAGAGCAAACGATCGTGGTGAGTTGGCCGGAGTAGTCCTCTCTCTCCCTCACTCTCGATGAAAATGGGGGAAAAAAATGTGTATAAACGGTCGTTGTGGATGAGCGGAATGCGGTGCACCTTCTGTGTTGCTGTAGATGGGGATGCGAATAAATTAACTGCGGTGGAAAAGTGGGAATGGAGGGGTATAGGCGGGGTCCGTCTATTTCACCTGTCCACTCTCGAGCGTCGAAGGCATGGATTACGAGAAGTGATGCTCTCTCCACCTCGAGAGACTTCCAGGATGAAATTCATCGAATCAGGAAGCGCGGATTTCCAGCTCGCGAGATATGCCTCGTGAATTGCGAGAGAAAAGGTCTACGGTTCATTTCCTTGTCCCAGTAATGCTCTACAGTGGCCGTCAGTAATGTAACCCTATAGTGATGTATTCAAAGAGCTAGTTGTCGCAGGAAATTTGTTTTTTTTTTTCGCTATACTTCTGTTTTTTTCAATCAATGTGTTTGTGTCCATCACCATATCATTCAATATTCTTTTTTCAGACGTACATTTTACATTTTGGTGCAAGAATGTTGAATTTTTTCGAAAGTGTTCAAGAGGGAACTTCAATTCAATTTTCATCGGTTAGTGGTATTAATTGTTGGTAATTAAATTGGAGATGAGTTTTTTGTCGCCGTTGCATAGCGCAATTAAAAATTTAGATTGAAATACTTGGTAGCGCTGGCAATGATTTTCATTCGATGGTTACTATGAAGATTACTTTTGTCCAATTGTTTCTAAATTTTAATCAATACCTTCTTATTTTTTGTGGACTTTCCTGTAGCTCTAATCTTAGCCCACTTGTGTTGTAATTGTGTTTTTGTTTCAATTCAGTTCATTTAACCACGAATTTGGTTTATTTTGATGTTGTGAAAATCCAAATGCTTCTTTGTGGATTATTGGATCTTCTCGGATTGTGTTTATAATCTGCTAGTCCGTTTCGGCATTTAGAATGCAGCTCTTCGCTTCCAAATTTAGGTGGACGTGGTAAAGAGCATTAGCCTTCTCTTTGCGAAAAAGTCGTTTGTGTAAACGATTGGAATCTGTTTTTCCAATCCTAAAATATCACACGGATTGGCTGTGCACTTCCATAAACATGAACGAACGTACGTACTTAAACTCATTCCTAGCCTTTTCTGCCAATATGGAAATTTGCTGCTTCATCTTTCCGGGTAATGCTTTTAAAGGTGTCTGTGTGCGTAGGGCGTCGTGCTTTAAAGTTTTCTGGCTTGGATGACTGCTATAAATTCCTCGGACTCGCGTTTTAAGTTGTTACAGCTCCGTGAAACTTAAAATTTTGTTTTTCAATTTATTCTACTTTGAAGTTGCGCTTTGTCCTACTTTCGTAAGTTTAAGATCTTGCCACTTAGCTGCATTAAGAAGTCGGCAGGGGGGAACTTAGCGAGTGTTATATGCCGCCTGCGCCAGGACTCAGAATTTGTTTTGTAAATTAGTTGCTGCCTCTGTGTTTTGGCACTGTGAACGTATTTTGAATTCTCTTAAAAATCCTTGGAATTTAAAGAATGGGTACTTGATACTCGCTGCATTAGTACATGTCACGTAAATGCTCACTAACATTGCCTATTTTGTTTGTTTGAAAGAAAATGAACACAGTTTTAGATACTTAGGGAATTTAATTATACAGTGGAGATGATATACCATCCCATATATTGTCGTAGGTTTTAATAAATGAATTACATTTATTTAATGCCTCCCTCTTGCGTTATTTAATACATATTTATATTGGTTGATAGTTGAGGCAATGTTATGGAAATCTCAGGTGGGGCATTTCATAAAATGACTGTTGTTCTTATGAATTAATATTATCCATGTTTCTTATGTAAATTGGAGTAGTGTATTCCTGAATATTTATCTCGACTCAATATTTGTTAATCCATTCATCACGTTGATGTGATGTGTGCGCTTAGGAGTTTTTTTTATATTCTCATCGTTGCTACCTTCAAAGCTTATATTTCACCGCATTTTCCGTGATTTTTTCGTTCGTGTGTATTTTCTTTCGCATACATCACTCGTTGGTCGATCGACACTACCGTCTACCTCTTGCGAGCAACGGACGATTCCTGAAGGGCCTGGAAGTGTTTGAATCCCTCCCTCAGTGATTAAGTACTCTTGCAATCCTAGCTTCCGTGATGTGTGCGTCCAAACCACTTCTACTGTTGTTCCTTGATGCAGCGTGGTTAAACCGAGGCGTGTGTTTGTATTTCCCGTCTCTGTTTGGTCTGCTTTAGTGAGTCAAGCCGGTTCAGATTCTGCCTGCCGCCTGCCTTTGATGGAGAGGGTTTTTTTTGAGGTCATTGGGAGGAAACGCACCTCATTAGGATTCATTATTTGCAATCCATTTCATTTATGTGGTCCGGAAGTGAATGTGTGAAAAATGCTCGATTTAGCTGCGCAATTGCCAAAAAGGTATGCCAAAAGTATAAGACTTCTACTTATTACCCCGTATGGCGCCTCAATAGACGTGTAGGAGGGTTGTTAGGGCACCATCCGTTTACAAATTTAAAGCATAAGCTCTTACGAAGTTCTCCCTAGGATTTATTCAAGTTCTTTATTGTGCGAAGGGTAATAACAAATTAACAATTACCTATCCGTTCGGCTATTTATCTCTCTAAATTTATCGTTCCCGTCAAACCTGGAGCTGTTGTGAGCAGTCTCAGTTTTCTCGTGAGCAGTCCTATGTATGTGTGATTTTATCGCCAGAAACACTCCTCCGCCTAAAATATTTTCTCTTTAAATTAGAATTCGAATCACGGACCTTTGGTTTTTCGAGCCAATGCGCAGGCCACTGCACCATCCAGGCTCGTAGGTTTCTAATATTGTGGCAGAGTTAATATTTTGATGGAAGCTGTTACTGAATGTAGTAAAGTTGACTCTTTGATTTTTCATTCGCAACTTGGTGTGCCTGTATCTCCTTGAGATCTGCATGTAATGGGATTACCAAATGCTGTCCACGTGTTTGTGATACAATGGTACAGTGATAAAGATCTATATATACTCAAGGTTTCGCGACTAGTCAACGCAAACCGAGATATTAACTGTGTGCAGTCAATCTTGTCATAGAAACGTTGGGGTGGCTTCTGTGCTTCACAACTTGGCCGCATAAGTAGTAATCACACTATTCTCTATATCCTCTGAGGTCCCTGCTGTGTTAATTCATATCCTTGTCCTCCTTACCAGAGGTCTTCGCTTGTATTCCGGCAGTGCGCGTAGGAGACTTCGCCCGGATGATGTAATTGATAACTGTCCTCAAACAACTCTGTAACTCCTTCCTCTCATACCACTGCTGTTTCATCTTGTATGCCCCAATTTCTAGTTAGAAATTGCATGCGTGATATGGTGGTATTGTTAACCTGAGACTAAAGAACGGACAGGGTCGTTGTTTTACAGTCAGAAAAATCTTTATTTTCATCTCTGAGCCTCTGAAATTTAGTGTAGTTCAATTAATGGAGCGGAGATTACATTTAGTAGGCTAATTAAGCTAAATAAATATAAAAGATGCTAATGATTAGTGGAGCCTTGTAATTTTGGCAACTGAAATATTTTCAGTCTTAAAATTTCATTTATGTTCCGATTTCTTCCCTGAAAAGAGAAGATATTCTCGCGAAAATTTACGCTTTCTTTACTTTAAAAAAATACTGATGATTATGTATGATATAAATGGAACATTTATTATTTTATAAGTTTTGTGAGAATGGCTGTTGTTGCGATTTCTCTGTGAAACTTTCTGAAATTCCCATTGGGACGATCTTCGGCATTGCAACTGAAGCGGCTGTAAGCCCCGCTTGCTTCGAGAGAGCGGTGAGGTCACCCTCGACTTCGGCCGAATGAAGGACGCTTCGAGAATCGCCGTCCACGTGAGCTTGCTTGGACGCGGCAGTTAGTTGGCCGCTGGTCATATTTATGGGGATTCCTCCCCCTCAGACAATTATGGGGATTAAGGGCCGCTCGTGTGTCCACATACCTTTTCTCCATGCCCCTTCCACCCTCTCACGCTGCGTTCCATTCTTCCTCTAGTGCAGAGTGCCTGTGTTTTATAAAACTCCCTTCTACTGAGCCGGGGGAAGGGAAGGACAAGCAGGGGATAGGGGCTTCCGTCTGCGTTGAATTACTCCCACATACCGGAGGTAAGGCCTGAACGGCGTTTTCGCCAGGTGAATGCGGCCAAGGAGGGGGTGCTTAGGGTTCCTCTGGCGCCGTGAAAGTTTTCGAGGAGTTGTCCGGAGATAATGGCGAGAATGGTCGCCAGTTTTGGTGTCGTGGAATTCGTTAGGGAAGACGCTAGGATGTCGTCAAGTCAGATTGAGTAACTGACCTACCCTTAGAATCGATTTTCGTCTCGTAGGCGTAGCAGACTATCAAGGTCTTTGAAAGCCCATTTCTGCTTTTGTCGACTAGTTATCGTATGCTCTACCGTGAATTCAATTCCCAAGGAGATTCTCTTAGTTTTTGCAAACTGTTTATATGTGAGCAGCTATATATTTCTTCCATTTGCCCACCTCGTGAATTAAGAGAAATTTAAGAATTATTTTCATCAGTTTACCATGTACGAATTTCATGACGTTTAGTATTGTTTTTTCTACGTTTAAAATTTACAAATATTAGCTTTGACATTTAATGTTCTGTAGCAAATTGATGATATATTTAGATATTGATTTGCTCATTCATACTTCAACGAAAATATAAAATATTCCTGCCGGGGAAGCGTTCGCTTGTGATTTAATTTACGGAGTAGGTTACGTGTTTATTCCCGATCGCTTGTGAGAAATTTATATTTGAAGACTAATGAGTTATTATTTTCGCAAATTTGGTATTTTTTGTCATATCTTCTTTCGTTTTTAATTTTATATATCCCATCATTTTCTGATGCAGCCTTTTATTTTGCTGCTTATTCGTTTATTATAAATATTTTGTAGTGATTATAATAGTGGTTTTAATGTGAAGTGGAGGCGTAGCAAGAAGAAATATGTCAATAAAGTCCTAATGTATTTCGGGATTTGGCTCGATTCTTTGACTTCATATTGAGAAATAAAACTTCGTTACTTAAATTTAGTCCTGGAAAGTTGACTTGACTTTGTACGGGATGTTACTCTGTTGTACTGCACGTATTTCAAGTTCTTAGTATAAATATATATTTTTACTGCTATAATCCGTCTTCTCTTTTATGAGAGCGAATGCGATGCTTTAAGGTTTCTTCATCTTCCGTCTTGACATAAAGCCCTGTCAAATTATTTTTCTTCAGATCATTTATTTCCCCTCCGGCTTTTTTTTATAGGATAACAATACGAGACAGTATCCTTCCTGTTGTCGAAGACACTTCCCGCGCACGGCATCGCGATACCATTCCGTGCCTCGCACGCTTTCCCTCCCTCCATTTCCTCCCTCTTCTTTCCCTCCCCTTTCTCTATATTTCTCCCCCCTCCTTGACATGCGTAAACATTTTTCTTCCCCTCATTCCATCGAACACTCCCACACAGGCCTCCATATAGCTGTCGGTAGCGGTGGGGGCGCTGAGATTGGGCCGCAAGGCATCGCTTGCTGGTGCCAGTTGACTCGCGGCACGCGTTCTTCCTCCCCACTCCACTTTATCCCTTCGGAATATATCCTTTCGGAATAAATGGCGACGCGACTTCTGCGTTTGTTTATCTCTCTGACTTTTAACGAACGGGGGCACGCGGAGAGGTCGGCAGACGTTCATCTTTCTTTCGTTATTTTTTGCTTTCTTCATCGATTCTCGCTCATCTCCCAAATCCAGGACGACGGCCTCCCGAACTTTCAGAACATTTTTCGACGTTAATGGAGCGAAAAGAAAAGTGATGTGAAAAAAATGGCCATTGAGAACTCAAATACGAAGTATGCCAATTAAAATTGTCGTTCCAAAACTTATTTGTATTCGTCAGCTGGTCCTTAAGCCTTTTTATTTCTTATTTTGATTGCAAATAATGTTTTGCGTCATCTTTGAATATCAAAGCTGTGGAAAAGTGTGCGCTTTATGAGTAAAAAAAGAGAACTTCGGGAGAAACGCTGTTCCCTATTATCCGGCATCAAAGATTTGACTGACGCCTATTTGAGCTGGTATTTCGTTGATGTCCAATGTTTTCCGTGATTCTGGATGCCAATTAAAACTTTTGAGTCTACCACTTATATGGAATTACTCTTTGTGCCGTCGGTATTTTATTTTTTTGACGATTTCGTTAGTCGATCTGTGGCAGTATTTCTCTCGGTTAATTACTTTGGTCTCCAAACTCTCTAAGGCTTTTATATTTATTTTGGATGTAGTTAACGTTCGAACTAACTGCTATCCTTGTATTTTATTTAATAGTAAATGAAGTATTTATTCAAACTTTCTGTGTTTTTCAGAGGAGGTTATAATATATATTAATTGGAATAAATTGACGAGAGAAACTGGTGATAAATTTAATTATTTTTTGTGGTTTTATTGGCCATGGGGAAGGAGATGGAATAGTCGGGATCGCAATGTAGTAAAATATTGAAAGGGCAAAGAAATACTCTAATTTCCCTCTGGTGAAGGCGATTGAAGAATCCAAGTAAGATTTTTTTTTCTTTAACAATATCACTGGTAATGGGTGTTGCATGGGCTGGCCTCCGCGGGGCATTTCAACCAACTATCGACCGGAAAGTCCTGGGTTCACAAGCGGTCGATGCCTTCCTGGGCACGCCCTGATGCACTTCGTCCATGCGATTATCTGTTCGGGGATCTTCCTTAGAAGTCGCTACCGGTCTCGCCTTTTCTGAGAGGGTTCAGTTTTTTATTTCTTGTCGTAGGTGGTACACATACAAGCGCTTATTCAGCAAAATATCCAAGATATGGCGGTTAATCATATTTTTTAATCGTCCTATGATTTAATCACCCGTGGAACGGGGCTTTTCTTTTTTATTAAAAATAATTTTTGTTAAATCCCAGGAAATATATTGGGCTGGCAATTATCAAGAAATCAGTTCTTTAGTTCGTGCCTGAAACCGTCCACACGTTTAGTTCTTTAGAGTTTGCATCTGAGAGACGCCCCATCAACATATGTTCAGTTTTATTATTTCCCGGCTTACATTTAGCAGGTTTGACCGGATTTGTAGTTTTATTTGACGAGATTGACGTGTTTATGAGCAGCCGAGTAATTCAATCATGATAATGTTGAACTCCTGTGTATTCGAAGCTCTAATTTATTAGAGTTCGCTATACACGGCGAATGATTTCATTCGCATGATCATTCAGTGAAAATTAGAACATGTTCTATTTTGCTCGCATGATCCTGTGAATGATCACGTGATCATTCAGCGTGATCATTCGCCGGGGTATAGCGGCCTTTGGAATGATCAAGAAAACATGTTGCTAGTCTCAACGGAACTATAAATTCCTATTGAAACGATCCATACCCTGGCCTTCATTTCTTCTAATTCTCACCTTGCTGGAAGATGATTTGGCATAAAATTGTAATTGAAAATTTTCCTGAAACATTTGTATTCTTGGCAAAAAAAAAACAACTTTCACATGTCTTATCTGTCTTATCAGATGTCATCTGTGATGGTACGCCTTTGGGATGTAGGCGTAGAAGAGCAATTGAAAGGTAAGCTTGGCTCCCGATGTTTACTTCTATCCGATGATCGAGGAAGGAGTCTTGTAGAGGCAGCGTTTCATCCAGACAAGTTATTTCGTCGGTACTCGTTTTATTCTAAAGCAAAATCACCATTCCACGCCTCATGACTGTCCGCGCCGTATTACAAAGGTTCAAGTGTTTTGACCCGTTTTCTGAGGAAGTGAGAGTGACTCACTGGGCTCAGAATAATGGCTCATTTCCGTGCGTGCTCCGCCATGTCGCCTGTTCCTTTTTCACTGCGATCTGAATGAATCATCGAATAAACCAACCATTACTATAAATTGCTTCTTAAGTTTTTTTAAAATGTCACTTTATAGTGGGTGCGTGTGTTCTGTGTAGGAATATTTTCAGCTCCCCAAAGATAGCCGAAAAACAATTAACACTATGTGACATACTTGTAGCTTGTTATATACTTTGATCCCTCGATAATGACTTAATGTTGTCAATGTTTTCATGTTTCTGGAAAAAAATATATTGAAGTCACTTAGTATATTCTTTTTATAGTATGAAGTACTTTCCTTCCACGGAATAGTGCCTTAAACCACGAATTTGATGATCATAGCCTTTAGTAACAATCAGGGTCCTCTTTTATTGTGCACCCTTCGCAATCTCTTCGGATTTATAAATTCTTGTCTACACTTGCGTTAAGTTTGAGACATTTTCATCCTGCGATGGCTTAAGTGATACTCTATTCATATAATGTCCATTCATGGAAAAATGTGCCTTTGTTTGGCTCGAGATACAATTCCATGACGTTCCTATAATATTTTCTTGTTGCTACCCTTCTGGTTTGGTGGTACGAAATGTATTCAATCTAAGAAACATAAGGAAAAATAGGAAAATAATTATTTTGTTGCATCTATATTGTGCCATTATAATAAAATTTAGAATAGTAATAAAACTAGGCTACAATTTGTGCCAACCATTTTCGAGATAGTTTAATATATTTATCACTTATTTCATATTTTATTTTTAAACGATTTATATAGTTCTTCAGAGTTAACTTAATGAAAACGGCGTTGATTCCAGCTCAAATGTCTGGAAAAAGCTCTAATTAAACAATGTATTTACAACACGACTTATCTGAATACTTTTTTCTAATCTTAATTCATCTTCCAAGGATGCCATATTTGGAAGCAATGTTTATGAATATTATTGATTAAAAGCGGAAATTTTGAGTTTGCATTGAATTAATCGATGGAAGTTACGAAGTCCGAATTACTTTGTTGTTGCCTGGCGAATGTGGTGGAAGCTGCCCTGGAATATAAGGCGCATTCGAAAAAGTTTTTTTTTTCTTTTTCCATTTGCTTTTGAAACATATAAAGGCTATTCTTAACCGGATCAACAAATTAGCCCTTTTATATTTGGTACTGTTGATCCATTTTTAAATCGAAGTTTTCTATCCTAGTAATGGAATTGTTAAATGGCAGTGAAGAGTGTCTCTGAACTCAAAGCGACGGTCCGCCGAGGCGCTTGTGGAATTACTTAGCGATTGCTTCACCTTCTTATGTCCGCGGTTGTGACTGTCGTAATTCGGGTCAATAGCCTTTATCTTTAGGCTCTCTCTCTCCCTCGTAGTGAAGGTGTTGTGTTGGCCGTCACACGAGCCTTATATGTGTGCGCCCGTGACACGTAATGTCCCAGGCGACGCTTATCTTGTAAGCGTATCAAACATTTTTTTACGTGTTTGATGATTTCTATTTTTGGATTCGTCGACTTTGATTGAAAGGGGAGGTGGCTATCTAAATGTTTTTTTGTGTATCCTTTCCTTTTCTTCTTTCCGGTCGTATAGTATGTCGTTGGCTTTCCTGTGAAGAGCGTTCTCTGTAGTTAGTGTACCTTTCTCTTACTTGTGAACATACATTTATACGTGCTCCAGATTTTTAATGCTCGGTTCAGACTACTTCATTTGCCGGGAAGTTTGGTGTACTTTCATGCTGTTATATATGTAGTTGTAATATTGGGAGTGTGATTCGTCCTCTTTGATGCACTATCATAAAAGCTTTTAGATTCAACATCCTTATCCTAATTAATATACACCACCAATTTCTACTATGATTGCCATTAAGTCTGGTTTTAATAATGCCGATTGTATCAAGGATTTGGGTATTAGTAAAAACATAACTATTGTACTACTAATTCCCAGTGTATCCAGGTTCGAGGCTTAAAAAGAATTAAATATACAAATAAAAAATGAAATATTTATGTGATGCTGGTTTAAAAATATGATCGTATTTTGTTGCTTGTAATTATAAGAGTCTTTTACTGATTTCGATTTGAATTTCCACCTTCAGTGGTAAGTTATAAATTATAAAATGTCTTTCTTCAAGCGAACCTCAATCCCGAAATTTTAGTTCACACAAGAGCAGCGTTAATGCTAGGAGCCAAGTATCTGGGCCCATCTACAATGCTTATACTTGGTTTCGTTGAAAAGAATGTTGTCGTCGAAATATTGTTTATTTCGAGTTTTATTTGACCTAACTTCTCGGTGGTATTCCTGCTTGGAATTGTAAGGAAATATTTTCCTCTAATCTCTCTTTCCTCTCATATTTCCCCTTGTGTTTATGCCTTTGCTATTCTTATACTTGGTTTTGTAAAAATAATGTTTGTACTGGAAATAATTTTTTTGTTTTGTATTTTTATTTGACCTTACTTCTCTGCGGTATACCTGCTTGGAATTTTAAGCAAAGATTTTCCTCTTATCTCTCTATTTTCTCCTATTTGCTCGTGGGTGCCGACCTACTCCATAGTTGTATCCATTTTTCCTCATTTAGCCCTCTTGTGTAACGCCTCGTCTCTAAATGGGGTTCGCTCTCCTTCCAGCTGTTTCGATGAGCTTATGGACTCGTCTTTTATATGCCATCATGTAATTAACAAGTTGAGCTTCGATTAATTTAATCCTATAACCTCATATGTTGTCATTTGGCCTCTCTAATGGGAGCTTCAGCACCTACGTGGTTTCGCCCTATGTATTTATTGTGTTGCGAGTGGTATCATCCTGTCATTTTCCTCTCTGTAATGTAGCTTTTTACTAGGTGAGGTATTGTTTTCTAAACCTTAATTACCTCCTATTCATTGTTAAAGAGGTCTTGACGTTTTTGTGTAGTTTTGTTTTATACTTCTCTTGTGTGTTTTAGCAGTGATTATGAGTTGGTTGGATAGTAGGATCACTGGTATTTTCGATCAGTGTCGATGTCCATATCCTTCGATAATATTTTTTTCTTAATCTATTTATTCGGCCTGTTGTTTCATCTCGTCCATACTATATGTTCCCATTTTACCGGTACTGAAATTAATTCCCTTTATAATACCTACATTTGTCAAGGTACAAGTACCTATTAATGTGACGAATGGTCTACTTGCTTCCAGATGAATATGGTGTCGTAAAAAATCGTACAAAAAGGAAAATCACACATGAAATAAAAATCTCCATGGGAATTTTTTGTAGTAATTCCTTTGTTTTCTAGCTAATTTTTTCCGTTTTAAACTGTGTTAAAAATGAAACATGTCCGTAATTGCCGCAGAAAAATTACTTTTTGGGGTGACAATTTCAATCAATTCCTCAAGGAATTTTCCCCAGTTGTTCGTTACATTTCAAATAGAAATTTGCGCTTGAATGGTTAATGGAATTTTTCTCCTGGGCTACGTTTGGGAGTGGTGGTTGGGCAAATGCTCTCGTTCCCCCGATAATTATTTGACCTTTTTAGTGAATGAATGCGGCGAAGAACGTACGCACTTAACGCTGATGGGCTGTTTTTTTTGTTTGCGTTACCTTTTATCGCCGCCCCAAAGGTTGGAGGCTTGTTTATAATAATGAGGCCGCTTTATCATTCGTTGGTCACTTTCTCTCTCCTTTCTCAGCACCTCTTCACGGCCGGGGTGTTTCATTCATTCCCTTGAAGGCAGAAAGCGTAACTCGAGGCGCTAATGCCCCGTTCCAATCCTGACCATGCCGTGCGCCTGCACACAAAAAAAGCACCAACCCTTTCTCTTCCTGCGTCTTTCTTCATTTCGTTGCCGTCGTAATTTTTTCGCTGTATCAGGGCGGAGTTGAGGTCGTAAAAATTCGGCACGCGCCCGCATTACTCACAAATAAACATTCCCTTGGTGAGGACGATGTCTTCGTGTTCTATCCTTTTATTGCTCACCCACAGGCAGTGATCCCGCCTCCTAAGGAGGAAAGGTTTGAACACGTGGTAAAAGTTCTTCTTCCGCTGACTGCCCTTGAGCAGGTCGGATATCATAAATGGCATGGGAATCATGTTCTCTCGTGTTGGGTGACGATGAGGATCAAATTCATATAACATTAGTCACCCTCTTTCATTTCCTCCAAACCACACTTAACCGACCCTTTTAATAAACGCCTACTTACATATGTATACTTTTTATTGCGTCCCAACCTCTACCTTTTCATGTTTGGCCCTTGGGCGTCCCTTAAGGGCGGTCTTATTTAAAATTTCGGGTAGTCTTACGAATACATTCCGTAGGGAATATTTTATAGCCTTCTTTAGGTATTCATTCTAACCCTGTTTCCTGAGGTGCAGTGGTGGAATGATTTGGCTTGGATTAGCGGTAAATATGAAAGATACCACCTCCACCTTGTAATTCATTTTCTTGGATGGTCAAGTTTTGCCCACGTATTTGGCTGAGGCAAAAGATCATCTAGTCGTCGTAAGTAGATGGGCTCATTCGAGTTGTGTTATCTCGAGAAGTAGATTGGCCTTTAAGGGATATTAGTTGCGTTGAAAACTTAAGCTAATCGACGCTCGTTTACTTTATGCAAAATAATACCCATATGGCTCATTTCATGGGCATAAAAATGTCATATGCTATGGTTCCCAAATTCTATTTCTTGTACCTATCATTACCTTTAAATAGCCGCAGGTTGACACATTTCTATGGTTTATATAGTGTTTCCCTGCCGATGAGTTTGCATGAAAATTGCCGTCATGGCCAACTTGTAAGGAAATACCTACAGTGGTGGTCGCGATTCGAAGTAAAGATGTCGTAAAGAATATCAGGTAAGATGATATTTTTTAAAATCATGACTAATTTCTCATTTACGTCTCTATGAACTCCAAATACTTGGATACCATAAGCAATATGAAGCAGTATCCATGCATTTCATTGTATTTCTGCTGGATAAGGTGTCCCAATTAGGAACTTAATTTTTATAGGCTGGTATTAAATATTCATCTGAATGCTTTTTTATTAATACTGCCTTGCTTCATTGTTTTCTAAATCGTTTTATAATAAGCGTATTGTAATCGATACCGTGTGAGTTGTATCGGATGGACCAATGTCCTTAACTTTAATGCGTGCGTTTCGTAATACATATGTGCTTGATTCAATACATATCAGATTCCCAAAGTTGATCAAAGTAGATGTTTTTACTCAGTCAGCGATACTATGGGATGCCTATGCCTGCTCAGGTGCTCGTCGCGTGGTGGCTCTTTGTAAATGTGTGCTAATTGTCTTGACCTTGATCTCTGCATCTTCATCAGAATGCGCGGGTATTCGAAGGCTCTATGTACATTTACCGAGAAGCAGATAAGAAAGGGATCCGTTGAGTTCTGCTTATGTCCTCGTGTCACATTGATTCTGTTTATACACTTGTTTAGCGGGTTAACATGGTCTGGCATGTGTTATGCTGAGAGCTGTGACAACAAAAGGAACACAAGCTGTGTACCTACAGATGCACTTTCGCGTTGCGCAAATGGAATTAACGCTTCTTTTGCCTAGTGAAATGAGAGCTTTGTGAGTGACTAAAAGAGCACGGATGATGCTAGGCTGACGGTATTTACCCCTTGAATTAAAAGTTAGGGCACAGTTCGTGAGAGACTTTTTTTATTCAGCCGCGTGTACTTTTTTTAATGAAATGAAAACCTTGTTACAACTGTGAATATTTATCGTTTGAATTTCGAAATATTTCTTTCAGCGCCAGGTCGGATATGTTTGCGCGTAAATTTGTTTAATAATCTAGCCGTTCCAAAATTATTTCCTATCATTACGGTATTCAGCAGCTGACTTCTATTGCATTGAAAACCTTAAGTTGTGTAATTTAAATGGGGTTGATGGAAATTTTCGTGTCAAAATTAATTTCTAGAATCCGTGTCATATCGGTAAAAGATACATGTATCTCTCATTGAATTTACACTTCATTTGAATCTTCGCTGATAATTTTCTGTTGCTGTGTAATTGACTCATTGTCTCTGCATAAAGTTTTAGTCATCCACCTTAGCTTACGCATACGCGGTCCTTAGCATCTTACGTCGTCTGGTTCATCATTCGCCTTAACTAAATAATGTGTAAGAACTTTTTAACATGCTAAAAGTTATTATTTTGAAATACACCTCTTTTTCGGTGCCCAATTCATTAATTTCTGTTTGCTTCTCATAACTCTTTTTTATTTTTGAATGCATTTTACTTCTTTTTACTATGTATTTATTTCTTATTTTCCTATCATACCCTCATTACGGTTCTGCTGTAAAATTAATCTTGGTTATTTGAACGTAACTATTTCCAAAAGGAATTTTTTCTTTATTTTTATCCTCGTGCGATCAACGATGAAGTTACACTATCACTGAAAGACCTGTGTCATTTTAAATCTGTTGATCAATTCGCTCTGTGAGAAATACGTGTTGCGTTCAACTAGAATGTTCAACATAATCTTCGCGAATCAATCGGAATTAGGAGAATTGTCGTGGCCATTATGACTCAGGATCTCCACGGAGTGAGGGGACCATTGGAAGGTTTCCCTAGCCCAGTCTACCCGGTCCTATGCCCATTGCCCAAATCACTACCGCGACGCCAATCAAAAAGGAGATACAGTACCGTATCCACGCTCGTGAAAATCAAGATGTGTTTACCGGGGGGAGGGTTGATTTGCATTAGCGTAATTGCGTATCAACTTCAAACCATCCCTTTAGCGTTACCTTTGACTGCCAGACTATCATTCGTATTCGCTCATTGCCCCTTTTAGCATATTGCTTTGATCAATCAGTTATTCATTTGATTTCATTTTTTTGCCATCTGTATTGTGATATATGTTGCATTGAGTGCGAGGTATACGAATTGAGTCATCAATTTCATCGAAGTATGTGATGAACCGGCAAAACTAACTGTCTTGTAAATTTTCTATTTTTTTCTCGTGACGCCGAAGCTAGATGGAAAAGTCTTTCTATTGTAGATATTAATTCGCTCAGATTATTTTATTAAGAAATTAGAAAGAGTGTAATATGAATCTGACTTACTACTTAATCTTGGCCAATATTAATATCGTCGAAGAAAATTATATTTTAAATATTTAAATCGACTTGTTTAATTTGAATAGATACTCTTCATTACTATTAAAGTGTTGGCTAATCTCTTTCTCGTCATGTAGGGTAATTTTGGATTTTGCTATTTAAGTCGGTGTTAGTGTAGTGTTTATCATAGTGAAATTTCGTTAGTGGTGAAAATCGAAATTAGTCCTTTTTCAACTATTCAGCTCACTCTCGAGTCAGTAGCGGATGCAGAAATAACTTCAAGGTTGGTCACAAAAGATAAATTGAGTCAGCTTAGTCATAACACATGAAAAGAAGTTTAAGGAAGATATAATTAAAGTCATTATGCACGTATGCAAGACAGTGCCATCGTATGGTATAAAAAAGCTACAATTGTGGTTCTGCAATGTTTGCCATTACGGGCGGTCCCGCAAGGGTGGGGCGCGCGCCCCCTATATGTATCCGCCACTGCCCCGACTTCCTTGATATTTTATTTCGCTTTGAGACACCTAATTTTTATTTTTAAGGTTCCACCGCGACCCCCGCCCGAGGGGCGTCGTCTGTCTCTGGAGACGATGTTCCTTTGGCCCACTGTCCCTCAGACCTTCCCTCTCTTTCGTGAGCAGGATTCGAAGCTGGTCCCTCATTGTGAACGGTCCAAGAAGTTGCCGACGCCCAGGCAGCTCGCGCACAATGGTCTTGGAAAGGGAGCACCGTTAATGCTCGAGAGAGACTGGTCTTTTCTCACTACTTGTTTTCTGCATGCCCGCCCCGCCAGAATCGCATACGGAAGAGGGAATTCGCACGGCAGTTTAAAGGAAATCCATAATGGTTCAGGGAGCGAGGGTGTGGGGATATAGTTACTAAGGAGATGGTGACGACGTGCTTGAAAAGGGGATGGCAGGTGATACGTCCAGCGCTCTAGGATCCGTTTTCAGGGTACGTAACATGCACGTAGGTATGCATTGTATGTAATGTATGTGAGGAACGTGCGTGTCGGGCGCTTGCAAGGGATGTTGGGTATCCCTCAGTGCGAGGCGGAAATACAAAAATAGAAAGAAGCTCCTTGCGATGGCCGGGTTTTCGCTTTTGAAAAGGATATGGGTGTGGAGTAGTGCAGCAGTCGAGAATGGAATACCGCCGGAAGATTGCAGAGAGAGTTGGCGGAAGTTGGGAAGAAATGGTGACCTCAGGCAACTTCAAGCGGTGTGAGCCAAACCCTGTACGATGCTGCACATTTTTTTCTTTCCATCGTTTGCGAGGCTTTACCTCTTAGTTTTTATCCGTATGACCATCCTTTACGCTTTCCGTTAAAAATGGAAATGCTTCATGAATTCGAGAATGATATTGAGAACCAAGTCATCTCTCATTTGGAGACGGCTCTTTCTTACTTTGATTGTTGGAAAAAGTTTTCATTCAATTATATGCTTCACTCTGAGCTTCAATAAAAAAATAGTTGAAAACTGAGGAGCTATCATCAGCGGAACGGATTAGCTTCATTCGTGGAATCCAAAAATCATAGCATGTCGATGAGATGGGCGTGGACGTGACGTGTTATGTTTCTATAAGATGTAAGTATGTTAATCTTTTTGATACCATTTGCATTACGTATTATCTGTCGAGGCCGGTGCTAACTTTTTGATTGACGCCATGTCTTATCTCGATTACGATTATCTCCTTAAATTCAAATTTGATTACGTGTGTCTGCCTGCTATCAGATGATATTATGTTTGTTTAAAAAAGCTCTTGTTTATGATTCTTCGAAAAAGAAAAGAACGTTTTTGTCACTATGAGTGAGGAATGATATGTTATACACGTTGAAATTGGAATTTTCCGTAGATCCTGCCTTAACGTGCGATGCTCTGTTCGGAAAGGGAATCCGCAAAATTTCGTTCTGGTATTAGCCGTGCCTCCGAACAAAATTTTCAGTCAACACTTCCGGTCATTTCGCAGTTGTGTGCGAAAACACGCGAAAAGAGGGTCGAAGATCCGAGATTCCCAAAGTTTGCGAAGTGTTTGGGTCAATACCCGGACATTTTGCCAAATAATTTACGACACCACCTCTCCCTAATAATGTTAAATTTACGACACTTCTTCTCATATAATCGTGTGAGCCAGGAGGAGAGAGACAGGTCTGTCGAACCCTCCGCCCAAAAGTGGGGAAGTGCGCGTGGTGACCCGAAAAAGGGCTTGAATAACGTATAGAAGAGTATGGGCTTTTCCCGAGAGTGTGAGTGTGGGACACTATGGTGTTGGTGGGGAGGGGAAAAGGTTGAAAGGCCTTCTGGGGGAGAGGGTTTGGAGAGGCGGCGGTCGGTGCCTGGCACTGAAGGTTTCCGCCGTCGGCGGCGGCGGGGTGCTGCTACCACCTGCTCTACCCTCTCACAATCAGTAGACGCCCCCACCCCTCCTTATTACTCCCGTCTCCTCCCCCCACACCAAACCCTTAATGCACAAGAATAGGTCCTTCCTTTTTTTCTATTCTTCCCGCTCCTTCCATTCCCGAATGTATATGCCCATCTTGTGTCTTCGTGCCTGCAAAAAGGCGAGCGCTCAGCTTTCAGGTCTTCACGGGCTGATGGCAAGGGCCTCGGAGAGACCTCAAGAGTTGCTTCGAGTGCGTTCGAAGCGCTACGGCGATTTGGCATTCAGGCTTTCTAGCCTATATATTTCTTAGTAATATGGCCGTTCTTTTAGTTCAAGATAAGCCTGAGATCCCTGGGGACCCTGGGTGAATGAATGGCAATAAAATCGTTTTTACTGGTTTTTCGATAATCTATTGATTAACCAAACGGAGGAGTATTTTGAAGTGATCGCTTTGTCGATGGATGGTCGCTTTGTGATTCACATGTAAACTCCTCGCACGTTTACTCCTTGTATATTAACACCATAGTTTAGAAAATGTCTATCGGATATTATATTTAGATCAAGTTTATCTAAGGATTTTTTAATTCCCAAAATAGTTATATTTGAACTAATTTTATTCTAATTCATCTATATTGTGCGTCTATTTTTTTTGCATACCTTCCAATAAAATGAAAATAATTTTACTTGAATTTTTAATTATTCAAAAAGTGAAAAATAAATGCAGAAGTAATTAAACTGCGTTGTTTCAATTATTTCTGTCGTCGTTCTCTTGTGAATTCCACCCCTCAATAAATCATACCCATTGCGAACAGTCTATTTCCATCTTCTCCCATGCTCACACTTTCAGGATCACTGCCTTGGAATCCCCTGTTTTAATATAGATCGGAAAGTTCAGTGTGATTCGTAGCCAAAATTTTGTGAGGAACCTGATCGGAGAAAAAATATTATTCGTGCGGAGATTTATAGATCTATCGATTGAAACGGAATATATATGAAAAATGAAAGGATGAAAAGTGGCCGATGTCAGTTATCTTCCCCCAGAGTTAATCCCGGAGCAGAAAAAAGAGAAGAACCTTTGGCCATAAATTGCCAAATCAGTAAAATGATTTTCCAGATTTAGGGACTGCCCTTCGGTCCATGCTTGTTGCTCGCAGCGCGCGGTTGGTTTCGCCTCGCCTCTCCCCTGGCCTTGATCGAGTTTCATACGCGCGCTCTGCCAAAGGTTCTACTTTTCATGGTCAGCTCAGTAGTCCTCCCCCCCCCATAAATCATCCCGAGTGATTTTTCGTCCGCGGGCAATTCGTCCTATCCCTCTTTGTCGGCACTGCTCGCGAAGGACCCCTTGAAATAAAACGTTGATCTCTTGACCGACCTTTTTTCCCCTCTCCTCTTTCCTCCCCTAAATATTTCTTCTCATTCAGCGGTTTTGTGCACAATTTCAAACCTCTAACCGTGGGGACTGCATAAAGGAGGCCCAATTCCATCCCATGGAAGGCTGATTTTTTGTTGCCACTTCGGTCGCATTTTAATCGGCTTTCACTAATGTCCGCGGCGCGGTGATGATTGAGTGCAATGCGATCCACTTATTTCCAATATTTTGCTCTATGGTCTTGGCAAATGCGAGGAATAGCATTGAAGAGTAAATTACATCATTATGGATGTAAATTTCGGTTGACACCGCTAATTATTCCTTATTTCCCCGTGAAATTCGGATCTCTTTGTCCGTCAGCGACTTATGTAAACCTAATTAAAAATGCGCGGTCGGTGACAACACATTTATAGGCCGACTCAAGAATCCTCTTCTGTAATAATCGTGCCTCTAACTCTGGCGATGGAAAATGATATGTTTCGTTGAGTTTGCTTGTTAGCGGTAAAGTCCGGAGTCCACCAATTCCCTTGATACGTTGTCATGACTATTTGTTTACTCTTGGTGTGCTATATGATCGAGGTGTGACTCATGTTCGGGCGCATATAGTTAATTGTGATGTCTGGGGAAGTCTTGCGCCATCCGTCGACGATGTTTTCATTGGTTTCCAGTAATGAGAGCGGCTTTCATGGAGGTAATTCGAAAATGGGTTCCCCCTTTCTGAGGGTGGTATGGTTGGATAAAGCTCCACAGATTGGTTGATTATCGCCAGCGTTGACCTCCGTGATCCTTTTGTCTGAGCAGTTCGGACTGCATGGAGATAATTAGTCTCCATCACTCTCCGGTCAGTGACGCAGTTAGATTTATTTGCTAAAATATTTAAATCCCAACCCAAAATGACACGTATGATCGGATTATGGATTTTACGTAAACACAAAAGTATAATTTAGAAGAAACTGTGAAAGTTGTTTTTGTCTGCCACGAAATTTCAATATAGATGGACGAAAATACAATGTTAAACTGAGGGATGTCTCCTAATTCTCGGGAAATATTTAAATTAAGTTTCGTAGAGAAATCCGTCAATTTGAATAATAAAAATGAATAAAATTGAATAACAAATAAAAATGAATAACAAATTATCTACACTAAGAATTTATTCATAATATAAACGGTATAGAAATGGATGACTCTTCAGAATTGCTTTTTTTAGTTTTTTTTGTAAATATTTGATCTTCGGGATTTTCTGTTGTTTAACACTTAAGATGCCAATACTTATATTCTGTTTTCATTCTTTTTTTTAGGTAAGCCATATTTTCGGAATCTGCTTCGGTTACGTTTAAAAGAGCTTTAACTTCTGTATTCGCTGCTTGTAAGTACAAATTGGGATGTATTTTCTTTGATGTTTTGGGATATTTTTCCTATCAAAAGGGTTATGGGTCTGCGGACAGCCGCCTAGTTTTACAATAGTCATTAAATCTTAACTTTAAGCCGCCTCTGTTGAGATTTTTTCTCTTTCATTTCCTAGTAACTTTATCATATCACTCACTGTTCCCCCGAAATTACATTTTCGAGATATCTTCTTGGTCCCTCTTCTATATCTGCACCGCCTCTCTTGCCCATTATGTACCGCCATCGATGAAATATGCCAAGATGTGAGAGATTTTAATACTTGAATACTGCTTTTTGCAAAAATATGATATTAAATTGTTAATGAATAAACAAACCCTAATATTTAGTTTGAGTAGTAAACGGAGTAATTAAATTTTTTTTCTCTCGGTGGTCTGGATTTTAAAAGTGTACCTTGAACAATGTTAGGTTGAACTTAAAAGAGGCTAAAATATTTATCAAGGTTGGAAATTTTTCAAATATATTTTAGATGTGGAGCAGTCTTTCGCCGAAAAGAACTTGTATTGGTACAGGTATTCATGCTTGAAATAAACTCTTTATGCGTGCAACGTGTTTTTCGACGGGTTTTCTCATAATTTGCAAAATGCCTTTTAAGCAGCTCGCTCTGGGTAGCATTTGGGTTGAAGCATATTTCCAAGGGATGAGAACTGACTTCAATTTATGTATCCCTCATGATCTTTTGAGTTTACATCCTTCATAAATTCGATTATTATTTTGTGAGTGATTTTCGCGGCATTTTAATTATTATTATTATTTTCATTTTTTTATTAAATTTAATTTTTATTCAATACTTCGGCTACCAAAAAAAATTCTTGGAACCTGTTGTACTGTCCACATGTACTTATTTTAATTCCAAGTGTTTCAATGTCACCTGGAGGACATTTTTTGTCCACAAGTTTTTTAAATATATTTTTATTAAGGGGATATTTTCTGCTTTTTGTCTTATTTTTTGTTTTTATAAATGTTATGTGGTGTTTATAAATGCTCTTATTATTGGAGCGAACCAATGTAAAGGCTTTAGATCTGATATTTTCAGATACTGCTTGTAATTTTACGTGTTTCAATTTCACCCGTAGGGTATTTTTTGTCAGCTAGTTTTTAAAATATTTTTCATTCGAGAATATTTACTCTCTTTTGTCTTATTTTCCGTGTTCATCAATGTTATTCGATATGGATAATTTTACTACAGTAATAAACAAAAATATGAAGACCTTAGAGCTTCTACTTCCGTTCTATAAATAAATAAATGGCGTTCCATGAAATCTTGCTGAATACAGTTGAACCAATCCGTACACGTGCTGTCACTTATTTCAGTTGCCCGCACGCGCTCCTCTCCGACTTGCAAATTCCACGTTTTTAATCACAGCTTTTATGTTCCTGTTTTCCTCGTCGCGCTCCCTCAAGGTCTCTTTCGAAATTAATGCCTCTCAATAAACGGTCGGAGATTTCGGCGCTGGTGCGCGAGTGTCTTTTTGTCTGGGCGGGAAACTTTTCTTACGACGCTTGTTATCGCGCTCATGGCTGCGTTAATAAAGGCAGCGCTGTGAGAATGCTCGAAAATAGTATGTGTATATGTGCCCTCAGTGGGTGTAGTTAACCTCGCTGCTGTGCCGAGTCTCTCGTCTCGCAGTAAATTTGAAGAAGATAGACTTGGAGCGTCTCGTTTTTAAAAAGTGTGACTGTGACTAACGTGAAAACGCTTTTGCCGGTAGGTTTAATAATCATGGACTGTAATAGTTAAGGTTTGTTATCGTGTAGTATTTTTGTGGTTGCGGAGCGGGGTAGTCCCGGGTTCAAACCCGGATGATGTTTTTGGACACATCTACAGTAAAAATTTCCGCGTTGCGAATTGGTCAAAAAATGGAATCTTAGTGTTTGTTAATGGATCTGACCCAATATTCTTTGAGAGATTGTGGTGAATTTCACTCTCACCTATCCTAAAACCTTGGGGGTTGAAACGTTACGTCGTTAAAGATTATCTCGCCTTCGCAGCGAGCATTGAATGAGCGAAGTCATCTGTTTAAATTTGTTTATTCTGTCAGAAGTGCTGTGTAGGTAACTTCTTAGTGTTAACTAAGGAATATCAAAGATGACATTTGATATAAATTATTTCATGCGAAGGTTTTTGGTTCCGTGGAAAGTCGATGGAAAAAATATAGTGGAAACCGTTTTACATATAACAATACTAATGAAACAAAAGTATGTCAAAAAAGAACTTACTGGAACAATTGGAAGCAATGAGTGATTATAAATATCATTATGGATTCCAAATAACTCTATATTAACTTACCCACATTCTTCATTTCTATAATGTTACTCATTAAAACAATCTGCAGAGTCCCCAAGCAAGGAAATGTTAAATAACCCGGGGAAAGTAAGCTATCAATTTTGTGAGCGCCTGATTATGTACAGGCCAGTCGAATCCTACACAAAAAAGAGGGACCCAAAGCATACATTTATGTAGTTTTAATTTTTGGTGAGTTATTAGTTCCATTTCCTATATTATAAATAAGAGGGGGATGTTGAAAACAGTGTTAGAGGGTAGAATGTTTGGTAAAAGAGGGAGAGGAAGGAAAAGAATAGGATTTTTAGATAGAATGAAAGGGAGTAGGCCGTATTGTGAATTGAAGAGGAAAGTAGTTGATTGGGAGGGAGGATCCCAGAATTCTTGGAAACCTACCTTAATCGGTATAATACTTAAATAAAATGTGGAAAAATGTATTCATCCACGTATTAACTTTTCGTTGCATGAAAGGAAAATTTTGTCATCAATATGTCAGCGTCGAAAGTCCAGTGTCTGTGATCAGTGGCCATGTGGTTCCTCCCTTGTTATCTATCATTTTTCAGTGTTTCGGCCCGGGATAAAACAAGTGATGCCAGGAGAGCGTGATCCGCAGCAGGAGAGTATTCGATTTCTCTTTCGTTTTCGTTTCGCCCGGAAGTGACGCGGGCTTTTAATTTCCTATCCCATCGGAATTTTTGGGGAATGGGTGGAGAGTGAGGAGTGGAAGGATTATTGGCTGATAACACTGACCATCGGAGGAATGCCAATGTGTCGATTTTTTCACGGAAAACGTGGAAGCGGATGGGAAGTTTCGATACCTATCGTCGGTAGGAAAGTCCTTTAGATATGGATTCTGGCGATCACGGCTTTCCTTTCGATGTTTTTGATTTGCTCCCGGAATGGGACACACTGTATATAAAATTATCAGTGATCCTCGTTGTTTCGCTCAGTTCTTATCTAAGCGATACATTTTCAGGAAAGAAAGTGACAGGGACACACTGTAGAAAAAGGACGAGGACAACGATCGACAATCCCAGTCAAGCCGGATTTTTACCTTGTGATTTCTGGATTTTTACATCTACCACAGCATAGTTGTCTTCGTACATTTTCTACTTTGTGTCCCTATTCCTTTTAACTATCCTGTGAATTTATTTGTATTTATATGTGTACCACATATATATGGTACTACGATCTTGGAGATGGGCATGCCGGATTTAATTCGTTCGAATTGTTAGGAAAAAGCAGTTGAGATAATTATGTTACAAGTATCTAACTTGACATTTTAATAACTTAGTTCAATGGAATACTAAGGATTTTTTTAAAGCTGAGCAATGGAAACCTACCAGTTTTATTATAAATTGCTGATATTGTTGGCGTCAAGGTTGCTATCGAGGACGCTTAAATTGCAAAAACTCTTGCGTGTGATCATATGAGGGGAGGGGGGACGTACCATATAGACAAGTTGTTGCGGAACATTTGATATGGTGAGTAAGCGAAAAATGAACTTGCCATAATTCCATTTGGTCAATTAAACATTTCAATGCGATCATTAATTTATTTTCTTTGTCCGTGTGAAAGTCCTTGAACTAAACTAAATTGTCTTCAGATTGCCTGTGACTGATGTAAAATGAAGGTAATAACCTGGAAGTAATGTGACGAACGGCTCTAGATGAGATGGAGGAGCAGTAGTATGACTTAGGGAGTCTGTCCCTACATCCGTAAAAGGATTCAACAAAAAAAAAGGTTGTGAAATAACGACGCCCCATATTTTTTTGTCATACTATTGTAGCCTCTCATTAAATCGAAAGAGCCTCATATTGTGGACATGCCTCGGTCCGAATCGACCTTCCTTGTGGCACTTGACGTGAGGTGTCTAGAAATCCTCAGGGTCGTCCCCTTGGGGGTCGAGCCGGTAGCCTGCGTAAGAGCGTCCGTCGACGTAAAGGGAACCGCATCGAGTGTCGCTTTGAGGGTTGTTTGTCGGTCGCCGGCTTGTTTGTGTGCCCGATGGCGGCATAAAGAAGGAAGTCCTACAGTAGGCCGTGGGAGGAGGAGGAGTGTGTGTAGGAATGGGGAGCGAGCTAACCCATTAATGCCCGAATGTGTGATCCATCATCCCCGGTGCGATGGACGAGGCGGAGTGATTTGCGCCGCCATGCGTGGACGGAGGTTTGTTGTGCGTTTGGAGCACCACAGCGCGCCTGAGACATCCGTTCATCGTTCGGGGTGGGAATGCCCCACATGGTGATCGACACTGCACTGGTGGTAGAGAATGAAAGTGCCAGCTGCGACCTTGGATTGCACCATTATGTTCTTGTGACGTTAGTTGTCACCGCGGTCCAGGGTTCAAACGTTTTTGCCATGTTTTCAAGGTAAGGCAAATTTCCCCCCACCAAAAGGTGCCCGTAAGATAATTTGTTTGGGATTGCACCATTATTTCCAAAGTCCAGAAGTTGTCACCGTGGTCAGGGTTCATGCGTTTTTGCAAGGCATTAAAGGTGTTGATACGGGTGCTTCTCCCCGCCAAAAGGTGCAAGACAATTTGTTTGGGATTGCACCATTATTTTCAAAGTCCAGAAGTTGTCACTGCGGTCAGGGTTCTTGCGTTTTCCATGGTATTGAAGATGTGGATACGGCTTTTTTTCTCCGCCAAAAGGTGCATGTTTGTCTGTTCGTTTTCGCGCTGCGCTTGCGTTTCATGTTAGCCTCACGGTGGTGAAAAGGCCGTTTTACACGGGGCACGTACTTGCAAAATGTGATGCGTGTGCGAAGGCGCAGTCCAAATTGCGTCGTGGAAAGCGGTGAACTGCGAGAATGCATGGACGTGAGATGCCAAAATAATCATTTTTTATTTCGTTCATGCATTCGCGCCCTTGCACGCCATAATGAGAAATTAATGCAATTCTAACGTGCGCATTTACTTGCCCCGTGTAAAGCGGCCTATTCATAAAAGCGACCCCTTGTAAAACGCATACGTTACACGTAGTAACAATTTCGGTTTGGCACAAGTTAATGTTTGAAACGTGTTTTCTGCATACCGAATTGTAATTAGAAGGGATTACTATGATCATATGTTACTGGTTTAATCTAATTATTACATCAATTTCGGATTGGCCCGTTGTCGGGTTTCTGCTCAAGTAAATGTTTAGAGCGTTTCCTCAACGGCACCTTTTGTAGGTGACACGGGAGTCGTGGTGATCTCATCAACTATGTGGAGCAACACCGCACGCGAATAGGTATAGTCTAAGGCGGTGTCTTTTTCCCTGAGAACAGGTTGTGAGTTGCAACTTGCTGCAACCCTTTCTCCTTATCCCTCCCATCCCACCCCCTCCTTTACCCTTGGTCGGTCACGCGGGCAAATCCTTCGTCGAGGACACTGCTGAAGAGTCGTCTGAAGTTTTTCCCGTTGCGTTGTTGACGTGGATTCCGTAGTCGACGTTGATTTGATTTTTTTTCTGCCTGAGACGATGGCGTCCTCAGTCATCATGCGTCTTCTATCGGTGGAAAACTCGCTAAGAATTGTGGGATATCATGTTTGCAGACCAAGTAGATTCATACCTGGTACTCCCAGTTTTTTTGTCACTCGTGACGTTGTCCATAAACGTGAGGAACTCCTATTAGTAAAGCAGTTTTACGTGTTCACCTCATCTGAGCATACCTAAAGGTATTATGAGCGAATTTTCTTGTAAACCCCATACTAGGCTATTCTTGCATTATTATTCGTTACCCATTGCCTTTATAAAACGCTACGCGGAAAACGTGCTAAAACTCCCTTTCCAGTCTGACTTTTCCCTCAGCCTCATAAGGAAATATATTTTTAAAACTCGTAGAGGGTTCGAGGAATGGCACGTATCGGGGTAATAAACACTTATAAAAAATTGTCTCTTGCCGTATGTTACGGCTCGTTACAGTGGTGGAGTAGACGCGTGGGTATAAAAAAAGAACTTGCCATTCCACTGTTTATTTATCATACGTATGAGAAGAATTGCACGTCATAAAGGATGGTTGACAATATATCGTTGATTGTTGCAAAAGGGTGCATTTAGCGAAATCTGTGGAAATTACTTCGGAAATTTTGTCGTTTATTCCCGTCGACCTTTCGATATTCATATGTTTTGGGGGCTTTTTATTTCCTCTTTACTCCACTTCATTTTTTCTTATTTCCCGCTCAACCAGAATTATACCAATTCCCCCAATCCGAAATGCATTTTTAATTCGAGTTATCTTCATGTGCCATATGAATTTCTGTCGTTACTATATTCGTCCCCTACCATTTACGACACTTCTTTTCCATACATCTCTACCTCTCTTACTTCCGTTATCTCCCTTTCTATTGTTCAGTACAATCTCTGTAACCCGGCCTTGTAGTAATCCTACACATGCATTAATTCGGCGCGCAGGGCTGGCGACCTCCCTTCGGTTTTTATAATCTCGACAATTTTTAATAAAAAGTTTTCCACCAATTATTTGGTAAGTGTTTATTACTATGCATGTATGGAGTTCGCGAGTCGTATATCGCAACGTATATCCGTGTAGAATTAAATTTATTGGATCTCCTTTACGATCGAATTGATTCTACCATTTATTTGACTGGGTTCACATTTGTATTCATAGGGGGTTATAATATCGTTCATTCCATGCGGATGGTCTGGAAATCCGAGGAAGTACTCCATATATTAATGTTAGTAATACCATTCGTTTGAAATGTAGTTTATAAGGCCGGTTGAGCTAGTAGATGATATGGGTATTTTTTGTGGAGAGTTACCTATGATTTCACATTTTGTCCTGTGCATAAGAAATTTCATCCTATAAGCCTTATAGGCTTGTATGCGCAACTTTTCGGCAACCATGTTAGTTATTACTTTCATTTTTATAACTAAAATCTGATTTTTTTTTACTAATAGAAGTGCCGGACCAGTGTCATAAAATGTCAGGTTGGCTCGCGATAAGCCATGAATAAAGGACCCGGAAGGGATATTTAGTTTTGTCTGGCTTAATCTCTGGGAATTCTAAATAAATTTTGAATTAAATGTATTATCTTGAGAAGAAGTCACCTGTAGATAATAAAAAAATATTTATGAAACAGGTCGTGAGATTAAAATATGTGTGGAAAATTCCCAGTCACCTTTTATTTAATAACGAGGCAGAGAGTAGGGTTGGGCATTTTCAATATAAGTTTATCTTCGAAGCTCTTCAAAGCGGTTATAGTAGAAATGAGCCAGGATGGAAAATATTGGAACGTTTTCCTCCCAAGTCGTTCTAAACTTCTCCGTTGTCCTCCAGTCGAGGCACGGTTTCCTTGAATGCGGCGTCGTCGTCGCTGGAGAGTTCCCGCGCGGAGGACTCCGAGGGAAGAATTCTAAATAGTCGCGGCCGCACTGTGCTGCGTAGATTGTCTCTCCGACCGCGTCTTTCCCCCACCCCTCTCCCTTCGATAATAGTAGCTTCGTTCTCTCTCTCTTCCACGACCGCCAGTTTGTGTTTCCTTCTTCGCGAAGGCCTCCAGGCAGTTGGCTGTTGCGTCTCTTAACCATTCCCAACCAATGGGACGCGTTGATTCATAGATTTCTTCGTATGTATCATACCCTGCGAGCCACCCCTAAGGTGTCACCAACATGCAGCATGCAAGAGGACCGCCCATTAGGGCGGATCGGAAAAATCGATTTTTTTCAAATCCATCTGGCCCAATCAAAAAAAGTTGTGGGACCGATCAAAAATAAGGCCTGAAAAATTTGAGACCTCTACGTGAGCCCCTGACCCTCGCTCAAATGCAATTTAGGGGGGGGTTGGTCGAAATTCGAAGAATATGGTATTTTATGGTCATTTCCTATAGATTTTGCCGAGTTACTGCCCTTCTAGAGCAAAAATTACGTGCATTTTGATGTATCTGCCACCGTTTAGCCACAAAATGCCTAATTTGAGTCCGCGTTCGCGAAGAAAATATTCCAACGCCCACGCAGCGTCGCGGATACAAGAGCCGCAGGCCGATCCCCTCCCCTCCCCGCTCGCTTCTACCCCTCCCACGCCTCCAATACAGCAAAATTCATCCCGCGTATGCTGCTAGGAGGTCGTTTATCTCTGATAATATAAATCGGAAGATGGTAGAAGGTAATAAAGGAAGCTTAGTGAGACGACTTGTCCCTTGTTAGGCGCCCCGTCGGGGTTAAACAAATCGATGATACCAACTATAATTTTTGCCCTAAAAGGGCAGTAACTCGGCAAAATCTATAGGAAATGACCATAAAATACCATATTTTTCGAATTTCGACCAACCCCCCCTAAATTGCATTTGAGCGAGGGTCAGGGGCTCACGTAGAGGTCTCAAATTTTTCAGGCCTTATTTTTGATCGGTCCCACAACTTTTTTTCATTGGGCCAGATGGATTTGAAAAAAATCGATTTTTCCGATCCGCCCTACCGCCCATGCTACCGCAAGGTCGTAGAAATATTTCGCATATTATTAAAATGTACGTGCATATTCACGCAAAGACAAAACATGCCAATCCGTACAGCAAATCCATGCAGTGTTTGAACAATCGAAGATTTAAAAAACGCACAATGAGTTGTTCTAGCGAATGACGCCATTTATACTATTAATTGAGTCTCCGTTACTATCCGTAAAAGTGCGAGGAAATGATGAAATTTTCAATCTCTCTGTTTTGCAGGTTTTTTCTTTTATTTTGTTCTCGTGATCACGTCTACCATAGTACGACGGTAAACGTAAAAATTTGACGGATTTGAGGGCAGGAGGAGTTGTGTGACGTTGCGGAGAGGGACAGGCGACAAGGGAGGAAGTGTGTTGTAGCGTCCTCGTTGGGCGGGACGAATGATGCGAGCATCACACACGCATAGTCACTCACACTCGCTCGCTCAGTGGATCCTCCTCGAGGAAGTGGAAGACAAGTCTCGCGCGACTGGTCCAAGCGACGCCAGGAAGTTTTACGTAGAAATGGGTACACATGCTTAATTGAAAGGAAACAAGTGTTCGTAAGGGACTACGTGGTATCTGCCACTCTTGGTGAGAGATACATTTAACTTCGGAGAGAGAGAAAGAGAGGAGACTGATCTACCTCCGTGTCGTCTTACTCGCATCTTCCCAGCTTGTACTGCACAGTAAAATCTCTGAAATCCGGCCTTGTAGTACTCCTACACGCCCATTAATTCGGCGTGCAGGGCTGGCGACCTCCCTTCGGCTATTATAATCTCGTTAGTTTTTAATATAATTTTTTTTTCTAATTCGTTAGTAAGTTTTTTATTATTACGTATTATTATTTAGTAAGGGTTCGTCAGTTCATAATTTGCTTCAAGTTGTGGTTACGTGACCCACTGAATCGGGGACAAAATGTTTTTTGCATAGTCACAGTCATGTCCAGGGTTTATTCTGCCTTTATAGACCATAGTCGTTATTATTAATTTTGCTATCTACTTAAGCAGTTGGGAGAGTTGTCGTCACTATATGTATTTAATTGCAAAATGATACCTACCGTAAAAAGTTTTTTGTGCGTTTTGTTTGTTCTCTGTACAATTTAAATAATCCGCCGATGCCACGGCTACCTATGTGTCGGAATAACGTGATCGCATTGTACTATAAGAAACACCGCAAGGGTTTTTGATAGGGAATGGATTTTTATAGGCAAGAACTTGCTGCACACTTCACTGTTGAGAAAAACTTCATTGAAAGCTCGTCTATCAGACTATTGGTATCCTTCAATCGTGCATCGCTCAATACACATTATAATATTACACTTGAGTAAATATTTTTGGGTGGAGTAATGCTAAATACGTACCCAATGTCAGCTGTATGAAGGGAGGATACTCGCTTCATGTTAGTGTATAAAAAGGAGTTAGTCGTTACGAGACGAGCATCCACCAAAATGACAAGTCGATACAGTTTTATTTCTACGATCATTAATAATTAATTAATCTTATTTTCATGCTACAGTTTGAAGCATTTCCTATAAAATTCCCAAAGCTTCCTAGGCGATCAATTCTTATTTAAGAAGTAATTGATCGTAGATTGAATATGGCTGTAATTATCTCCGCTTTCATTATGTTGTGTTACTTCGCTGTAAGTTCTACGCTGATAAATGATGTGAAAGCCTGTATCTACGGCAGAATTTATTGACTATAGTCTACTTTTGGGATGTATGCGAGAGAAAAATGTAAGGACAAATTTAGATTTTTATTATAATTCTTTTTATTTGATAGTTGCTGTCAGCCGAAAGGGCACGCTATCAAAAATTATCCTTTTGTAGAATTCTCGATGATTTAGTTTTCAAACTTGATAGCGCTTGAGTCTCATATCCGTGGCCTTGGAATGCTTAAACTCAACTCCGTGCTGTAGTCGGAGACCAAGGTAATGAGGCGGGATATATTATAATCTATCAACGTGTATGAAGTCCAGAATTATTATCTTCGAATTATATCCTAGTAGGCTATTAGACTTAAGGCCCTAGACTTATTGGATTGGCTATTGCTATTGTACGTCTTGAATAACGGAATAACCAATTTCCTGAAATCATTTCTGACTTCCTGATTGGATTGCAGCGATGGATTCTACCGAGTAGGAATCGTAAGATCGGCGCGTTAGCAATCCGAGAGCCACCAAGTCAACAAGACGCCCGAGGCTTTTTTGGCCGTTAGCCCGAGGCGGTCGCCCTGAAGGAAAAGCTGGAGGACAGGAGGAGGGAGTCTTCTCAAGGTCTCTCCATGGAAGGTGGGGGGAGGGGACTGAAGACAAAAGAAAGGGGAGGGGAAGGAGGGGTCGAAAGAGACGGAGACTTGAGTACCTTCCTTGGAAAAGGCGGTTGTCGTGCTGGGGAAGGCAGCGATGAGGTCCCTTCGATGCCCGGAGACTTCAACGTTCGGTCGTGCTTATGGGCACTCGCCTGGAGATCCTTGCCCTTGGTAACATGTTACGTTGCTAAAATGGTGGTTATGATTATGTGAATTATGACCTCAGTGCTGATACAACTGTATAGGTCAGGAAGTTGTAGTCAAGGCTGATACGTTATACGATTGAGGGCATGTTCTTGAAAACCTATCGAACTCCTTTATTATTCCGAAAGTATTTTGCCGGTTAAGAAATGTTTAAGTTAGCATTTTACTAACAGCCCCGCCCCTTCTCCCTAGCCAATTAGAGTATCGTCTGGGATTCAAATTTGGTCGTACTCCTTCCCATTCTATTATTAATCCGTTAAGAGTCCTTTGCTGATGGAGTATCACACTTTGAGTTACTACAATGATGTGGGATTTTCATTGGTGGTGTGGAGGCGTCGACAGGTATCAAAGGATTGGCTGCTGTCTGGTTCACCCAGTCCTCGAAATCGACTTTCCCTCTTCTTCCTCCGCAATATTTCACTATCGTGCGTTGCTGGAGATCAGTCTTTGTTTCAACTCAATAATCGACATTATGGTGTGCCAGTCAGATCTTTTTCTTGGTATTTGCTAGTTATGTTTTCTTCACAATTTTTTCTTGTTACACCTTGTGATTATAGTTTGTTATTGTTTGTTTTATATATTTTTTCAGGTTTAGCAAAGAAACCAAGCGATGGCCATACATTGAACATTTTTGCTTTGTTTTTCAGCGACCATAATTTAATGACCCTCATGCTTCCACGAAGTAAAGCATTAAAAGTTATGCTGCCTTTTCTTCGTGGGTTTAGAACAAAGGGATCTTAGAGCATTGCATAAGTTTGTCGCCTCCCCCTTTTTTAATCGAAACGTCGCGTCGGCAGCAATGTCAACAATAACCCGATGGAAAACCCTAGTAGCCTTCCATGGGGGAAGGCTACTAGAAACTTTGATGATGGGATATCTCACCGTTGATTATTTACGTTAAGAAATACACGTTTTGTATATTTGACCAGAGAGGCAGTTAATCTCATTCTCATTCAGAAATCTGGCGTCGTAGTATTTATATCTGAGAAGCCCATTAATGGCATTTTTTTCATAAGGTTTTCTGCTAATTGTTTGGGTGTGCGCTGTGCGACTCCAAGGTTTCGAAGCCAGATAACGTTAAGCAGACATGTATACGAACCAAACCGACGTTAGTGGTCCAGGCCAAGCTCCTTAATTGTCCTCATGAAAAATCTTTGGCACCAGTACTTCACCTTGGAAACGCATCTACTATTTAGTGTTCATTAATGTCTCGGAGTATGGGTCTAATGTAAGAATGATATGCAAAAGTGTTTACCAATATTTCGTTATATTTAAAAAAATCTTCTTCGGGGCTCATTTGCAAAGATTTGACTGCAAGTAAAAATAAGAAGATATGCTGAAGAGAAGAATGCAAGTAAGAAGGCATAAAAAATATATCGAGACGTTGGCAAACAATTTTACCTGTCATTCTTAGACCTATAATCCTAGACGTTGATCAACACTAAATAATTGAGTTCAAGAAAAAGAAAAAAAAAACAATCGATTTATCTTCTGTTTACGGGATCGAAGTATCTCACCTGAGAAAGTGGCGCGGTGTTGTTGATGATGGCGTACGGGGGCATAGGCAAGGTCCGCTCGGGGGCGGTGGATGGTCTCGGTGGGCGGACCGGCCAGTGCCTTCCCCAAGTGCTCGCCCACGACTTTCGCTCGAATCCCGTTAAGGTCGTGCCATTTTAAAGCGCACTGGGGTTTCTGTATCGCCCTGTCTGCGGAATCGAGTTCCCCGCGTCTTCCTCCGCTATCTTCATTCTCCATGACCGACTGGAATTCATCGAACGGTTCATGAATTGAAGTGCGATCTCGTCATTTCCCGGCGAATGATGTCTTGTAGTTCTCGGTTTTCTTGACGTCGGCGTCAATGGAGACTTTCACCTGATGGAAAGCCCGAGTTCATCTACAAGTCATGATGAATTTGATTTACACTTCAATTCAGCAATCAAAATTTTAGTTCATGAATTTCAATGAGAAAAAATTCCCCTGGGTGGGGAATCGAACCAAGGATCTTTGGCTTTCCGGGCCACTGCGCAGATCACTACGATACCCAGGTTCCTGAATTGACTTGGCAATCGTACCGAGGCTCATGGTACTAAATGTTAGGCCCCTCGCGGTCCGCCAAGGATGGCAATGCGAGGAAGTAAGGACTTCCAAGGAGCCACAATCGGTTGAGAGCCTCAAATCTGCCCTAAAGCCTCGCAAAGCGGTATGTGTAATATTTCAAATCCTGCCGTGTGAACGGCGGTGAAATATTCATGAATTGCCACGAGAAAATGGGGACAAATTGTACCGCGTGCCTCGGTACAATTGCCATGGGAATTAAGAAACCTGGATAGCATAGTGGTCTGCGCAGTGCCCCGGAGAGCCAAAGGTCCGTGATTCGATTCCCGGTCCAGAGGAATTTTTTCTCATGGTAATTCATGAATATTTCCCCGCCGTTCACGCGGCAGGATTTGAAATACTACAAAAAATTTGGTCGTTCCAGGCGTGACTTTATGGAATCTACTTAACGTAATGAAAAGTAAAGAAAACTTTGTAATTCCACTTAAATATTTGATGTACAACCTAGTTTTCGACGGGGCACGTCATCGTCTGACGATGCCCGAATCACATCGCCTCACCCGGCGGGAAACCCGAGTAGCTTTCAAAGACGCTGAACGCCGGGAAAACATGCGAGAGTACTTCACTCAACTGTACAGGGAGGAAGTGCACGTCCATCCCTCCCTATTTTCCTTTCGTATGACAATGGCGTGCCTCTCGAAACTTCGGTACTACCTTGTATATTTGTATGGAATTACAAAGTTTTCTTTACTTTTCATTGAATCAAAATTTTCATGTTGCAGTCGGCCGTTTTTTCGCAATACTTTAAATTGTCCATAAATGTATTAAATTTTTACGAAAAACACGTTTAGATTGAAAACAACTATTGAATAATATTTATCAGGATAATTATTATTGGTTTGACGTTAATGAACTAACTAGTACATTCCTTGACCAAATAACGGCTTAGCGTTTTCATTTTTCTTTGCCTGTTATAAAAATTTGATGTTTTTACTGAAATTAGAATTTATTTGCTTTTGAATATTAATCAATGGCTTTCTGTCCCATACTTATCATTACTGAAAGTTCTTCAATTATTATTATATTTGATTGTAAGAGTAAAAACTGAATTTATTTTGTTATTGAATAATGATCTGATGCTTTTCCAGCGTGAGTGGATCTTCAAAAACTATTCGGGTTCGCCACCGTTTCATGCTGAGCATTTCTGTCGACGTTTCAAAGTACGTCTCATAAATAGCCATCATTGTAGACATTGATGTGGATTTGCGGCGTAATGCAGAATGTTGGCGGGAATCCGCAGTGTGTGACGAAATGGAGAACCCGAATAAAATTCTTTGCGACTTATTTGTCATTGATAATTGCGCCTATTATGTCTGCAACCTTATTTTTTAGCTCTTTGTTTTATCATTTTGATTTCGAAAACTTGAAAAGTAGAAAGTTTTATTAGTTTATTGCTCTTGCTATATATTTCGGAATATATTCAGCACAAATTTTGCCACGTAGAGATTAACTTTCACCTCGTTCATTCCTGTAAAATTTTGATGGCACAGCGTTTGGGCAGCCAGGATAATTCGCAAAAAATACTACGTGTAGACCTAGCCAGTTTAACGTTTGAAAATAATCATCCTCTTTAAAGTAGGATTTTGTTGTTTTTGAAACTATGAGAGATATTAATTCATTGCATTTCAAAAGGCATGTGCGTCTGTTTGATTGTCTGAGCGAGTCAAGAAGCGATAGTTATGAGGGAAAATGGGGAGCAAGTTCATTAAAAAACAAATGCCTGGTTTTGCGGAAAGGGTAAGTTGCGTGACGATCTCGATAATGGGCGAGGAAGTTCAAATGCAGATGGCCAGTGCCCCGTGGGAAATATCTACCACCCTTCTTACCTTTTGTTTCGTCTCCCCGCCGTGTATAAGTTTCTATTAATAGCTTTTGAGAAGCTTGTGGTCGACCGTTTTGTAGTTTTATGTTGTAGCAACTTTTCAGTCTTCATTCATGTAGCTTTCGGTTTGGTGATCTTAACCGTGAACTTACCCGAGATTATCGTAGCAGACTGCGTTCAAATTTAGAGTGAGCTACTATCCCGTGTTGCTATCCATTTTTTACTTTCCAAATATATGTATTTTATTGGTTTTTTAATGTGTTAGTTTTTCATCAGTAAAATAAATTATTGTTTAATGGCGAATGAAATGACTGACTTATCATTTTATTTGAAATACGCAACCGCAGTCAAGCCTCCTTGATGTCTCGTCTAGGATTTCAATTCCTCTGAACGTTTGTGTCAAGGTTGATGATGCCCGAGGAAAGGAATGATTTCGTTATTCAATACGAGGGCATTCCTATCATGAATTTGTATAACGACTATTCATTTGAACTTACTCCCGAAAACCTTGTTTGGGGCTGATCTCTGTTGCTATCGTTACCGATTACTCCTCACCGATCTTTATGTACTTTTTCAATTTAACGTCAAAACCTTAAACAAGGAGACAGACCTTTACATTGGTTTAACGGCAAAGACATTTTGAAGAGAAGAGAAAGGCAATAAAGAGAATTGGGATCGATCTTTAAAACCAAGCACTTAATGATAACAGAGGAATTAAGATGAGTTCATAATTTGCTGCAAGTCAAAGTATCATCTGAATGTCAATTTAAGTACGAAATAAATACCCGAATTAGAATTTTAGATTTACTTAGTTAACCAGCGGTGGAGAGGAAAATACCTTTTCTTTGGCTCTTGACAGATCATCGCATATTCTCCTCTCCTTTGAATTTTCTGGAGTCAGCCGAAAAATATTTTTTTGAGACTTTATTCACTATTTAATTGGCATTCGGGCATTCCTTTCTTCAGGTAAATTGGTGGAATAATATCTTCTGACTGAAAAATCGGCTTCATCCCCCGGGACAATTTTGTCATTGTCCCCTGTTATGGCTATTGTGAATGACCTAGTAGACGATACTTTTTATAAAGAAGTATTGAGACAAACAAATGATATTGGTCGGCCGTACGTCAGTGATTCAAAGTGATGTAAACGTTTTCTTTGACTTTGCCTAAGTCGGCGGTGAAATAGGTTTCGGAGATTTTTATTTTCTGTTTAAATTGTCATTCGCATGTTCCTTTCTCAAGATAAATTGACGGAATGATATCCGCCGAATGAAAGGCCAGCTGGTGACGTAGGAAATTTAGGAAAGGAAGTCTTTGTATGGTTGATGATGAATGGTAGAATGAGTGATGCTATGTCAGTCGGAAGGGCATCGAGTGAGTTATGGAAAACAGGCAGCCGGTACGTAAGGGATTTTAAGTGTCGTTTTCTTCAAAGTGCCTAGACGCATTTCCAAGCAATCACATTAGTTTTGATGGTTCACTCGGTGGTTTCCGTGGTTTGTCCCACACAGCTCCTCTGTCTTTGGGTGCGTCGATCGTTGATTTCGTCCCCAGCTGCACTCTGCGTCCCCTTCTCTTCCCTCTTCATTTCCCATCGGGCGATTGAGCGTGGCGATTCGTCGTCCTGGCACTTGGCAGAGCCTGCATCGGCGCGGTCATCATCGCATTCGGATCCCGCTCTGTATGCGCGGCGCGTAATCCTTTTCGATTGTCAGCTGTCTGGTCCTGAAGAAGCTCGTTTATTTCCTCTCGTCCCATTGCCGTTAATCCGATGTGCTCGCGCCGTGACCCTTGGGGAAAAAGAACTGAGGCACTCTCTGCGCCTATCCCACGATCTTTGCTTCATCTTGGCGCAGGCGTGAGTCTAGTCATGTTTTCTGCGTTGTATCCACCATTCACCACGTAAACGCTGGGCTGGGGTTGTCTTTTGTGCCGTGGTAATATAAACTCGGATTTAAAGGGCAAGTGTTGGTCAGTATGCCTTAATTTTAACAAAAAGAGTAAAATAGGGTGGGGAAGAACTTAAATGTAAGCAAGGCTCTATTTCAGATGTACTACTGGAAAGAGACCGAGAATTCTCGTACTTAATGCAGTCAAATTGCAGAAGATGGAGGGAACAAATGAGGAATATGAAACAAGGTGGATTTGGAAGTACCAGTGTACAACAATTGAAGGAAGCGAATTAAAATGAACAGCAAGAAATGTCAGTCTTAACCTTCGGATAAGGTTGTTTATAGTCTTGCAGTTTAATGCTCTAATGAGTTGATTACGAAATGAATGATGTTCAACCAGCTTGAGGGCAGAAAATCAAAGATGAATCGTGTGTCCTCGTCAACTTTGCTGGGGCTTTGTATTTGAATCTTTCGGTACGGATATTCGAAAAATTAAGTAAATAGATTGTCAGGTTTGGGGATGCGAATTTTTGGAATTTTCCTGATAAACATTATAAAAATGTGAGCCCTAATGAATTGAATAGTTAGTGGCAAGACGTTAGAACATTCTTGTAAATAATCATTTTGAATATTAAAAGTCCTGTAGAGTATCGTAATAGTCCACGGTTATTAATTCTGCATTTATTACTATTTTCAACGCTTTTGCCTCATCTTCAGGTACTGACTTTTGTGTGTAAGGTAGAAGAAGTAGGAAATTAATAAAGCGTAGACACTCTGAAAAATAAAAATATAAATAGTACGGGTGGTATAATTGAACGTAGAGGATAACGATATAAATACTTAGTGTTATTATGAGAGTCCAATTGCGGAGCTGCAGCGAATGTGTTGCCACTTTATCTTTTAATCTAGCTGACTGCTCACGGGAGCTTGGTCGCCTTGTTGGTGGACCAGCTTGGTTAATGTCCCGGGTTAAGTCTTCGGATACTTCCAAACAAAATCCTAGAAGTGCGAGGTGGGCCATGAAAAGGAACTACACCCCCTCTACCGTGAATGTGTGAAATTCATTTGCCTGTGGCTCAGTTCGGGGCGAGGTCTACCCTCACCAATCCAAACTAACTAGCGAGTTGAATCACTGAGTGAGTGGGTGGTTGGACATAAGTGCTCGTGTACTTGCGTTGGCGTACGGCCGCGGGGGTAAATTATGACGCTGCGTCACCCAGCAAAAGCACTTGGAAGGAGTATAATGGTGGATCTTAAATTTCCCGAACTTCGCGTCAAGAGGCGTTGTATAGTGCGAAGTGGGGCAGGAAAGGAACTGCCCCCACCCCTAATCTGTATGGGTGAAATTCACACGCCTCTGGCTTAGTTCGGGGTGAGCTCTACCCTCACATATGCAAACATTCCTAACTAACCTTCGGGTTGAGGCACTGAGTGAGTGCACATACGTGCCCGTGTACTTGCGTTGGCGTACGGCCGCGGGGGTAAATTATGACGCTGCGTCATCTAGCGAAAGCACTAGGAAGGAGTATAATGGTGGATCTTAAATTTCCCAAACTTCGCGTCAAGAGGCGGTGGGTACCTTATGCGTCAGTGAGAAGGGTGGGGGAGGGGAAAGTGGCGGCGAGCCACCGGATGTTCCCCCCCCCCTCTACCACTGTCGCTCAGCCTCCCAATCACGATCCGTGCACACATCACCCACACTCGGCAACACACGACGCACGTACTTACCAACCATCCACCACCCTTCTCTCTAAACACATTTCAATTTCCTCTCCGGGCCCATCGTCCGCGCAGCTGCAGTCATCGTCTTCGGCCGCTGTTTACACACTCCCGTTGACACGGCTGACGTCTCCAACTGACGTCACAATCAGCGGAACGGTGTGCGCGGATAGAATTGGACTGTGCCAGAATCACATTTTAAATGTTTCACTTAGAAGGTCAGGGATTGCGGCAGTGATATTTCCCTAGTTCTTATTTTTAGAGGCAGTGATTGGTATCATCATATAGTCCCATTTTCCATCATTAGTGATTTTTGTGTTTCTTGTCCCTGAATTCATGTGTGTGCATTTGGAATCCCTATTGCAATTCAGTGCATAGAAGTGAATGTGTTTTGTGTTGTCGCCTGCGAGTAAAAATTGTGAACTGAGTCGCTGATCTGGATATGACGAACTTGGGTACGATATCAATGGCCTTGGAGTAGACTAAAGTAGGTACGAATGGCTATTATTTTTTCTCTTGTTTGAGATTGGTATTCAAATGATCCCAAGACTTGTGCTTATAAAATAAATGCATAAAACAAAGGCTTAATTTAGGCTTCATTTCTTGGATTTTATTCCCAAAGACAGGTGAAAGAAAATACAATCGGTAACTTCTTATGCGTATGTTTATTATCTTTAAGTTATAAATGAGCTTATAAGTTTTAAGTAATAAATGAGGTGAGTTGCTACTCTAGTGCGTTGAAAAAGATAGGCAAAGAAATTAATCGTAATGGAAAAAAATTGTCTCAGTCAGTGAGTAATTTCTATGTATGCAGTGTCTTCTATGCCGGTAGGTGTACGGTAACTAATTATGGTTCTGCATGTGAAAGTTCGCAGTTTTGGAAGTGTGAACGTGTAAAATTTAATGTGATTTATTTTATAATAAGAGAATTCCATTTTCCCTATATTTCCTGGTTGTAGGTATTGCGTTAATGTATTGGAGTATGCAATATGTCGCACTATGCCTGAAAAAGTGAATTAATGCACATACCTTAGTTAATGACGTTATGAAGAAATGGAAAGGCTGAAGATAGGAGATACCAACCAATTTAATCTGTAGAAATTTTAATTGAAATTTTATATGACATTTATCATGTAGATTTTTTTACTGTTCTAGAAGATTTTTAGCGGGGGTCATCCCGTTTACCATGAAGTTGGGTATCTTATTCCGGCCCTTACCGGATGGCAATTCTCTGGATCCTCCTTCAAATCTTCGAGTCATCAAGTATTCCGTTCCCGAACTGAGCTTCCTCAGTCACTTCTCCTCCAAATATGTACGTGTGTGTTGCATCAATTGCCGCTAGCTTACCAATTATGTTCCATTCACTCAGTGAAGCCAATTCTGGAAGTGGCCTTCCCGCAGAGTAAAAAATTAAGGAATTGTGGTCCCACCAATTTTTCATCCTTTTGAAACAGACAAAATTTGTCATTTTTTTATGCTACCAAACGTTTAAAGACTTTATTCTATTAGATTTAAAGACTTATTTCTATTCATGTTGTCACTCCATAAATTTCACGCACGCAAAGAGTACCTACGACCTCGGTATTATACAAGTATTTTTCCAGGTCCTACGAATGAAAATTCACTTCTAATTGGTGTTAAATGATTGTATTTATGATATGTGTTAAGGTTGATGGGAAATTTAAAATTCAGCTGAAAGAATGAAAATTTTCCATACTTAATTGTTTCTTATTATTATGCGTTTCAACACTTCAGTGCCATCATTTTGTGTCTTACATTGACACCGATGCGCTATAATAATACCATAGGCAATAATATTGTTGGACAACAAAGATTTTTTCTTTTACTTTCGATCTTTTATTTATTAAAATGATTACGCAACCCCATCAGATAGAGCGTAAAACCACTGAGCAGAAATGTGGGATACAAGGCAACTTCATGGCGTAAACGATTATGTATAGAGGCACTACATAATTTTGCGTGAAATTTGGGGTTACTAATTTTTCGTTATGGCAGTTACTTAGTGGGTAATATAATTATTTGGCTGAAAGTTATCTCCTATAACTTAAGCGTAATTATTTCTTAACTTAATTGAAATTTGTCGACCGAGAAGCCCATCGAAGTTTTGCAATGAAAGCTTTACGTTAAAAAAAAACTTTTACTTTGATTAAAATTAACTCTTTGATGGGGTTGTATTTTACCTTATTTCAGTGAAAGTTCGAGTGGTAGAAGCACGAATTATGGAAATTCATCTGGAGATTATCAAGTTTTGTACTTCGGTGAAATTTACCTTTGATAATGTTAGCTATTGCGTTATAAGATAATAATTAGGGGTCCATGACTTTAAATTCATTTTTGAAGGGGTCCGAGGGATGGGAAAAGGTTGAGAAACCCTGTTCAAGAGGGGTCTCACCTCGCTCTAGCGCTCTCACGTGGCCCCGTCTCCTTTTCTATTTTTGTTCCCGCTATTTAGTAGTGTGCGCCTCCGTGTTTATTGAACTTCCTCCGCTATAGGGGGCGGGTAGTGTGGAGGAGACTGGGCAGTCTCTGTCTGTGAAGTTGGGAGGGCGGAACTTTTCTGCATGGGATAAGGGGGGGGGGGGAGGTGTAGAGTCAGTTCGTGGACGCTTCCTTGGTAATGGCCGCGAGTATATTTTTAAGCCGCGAGTGACCAGTGGCGGCGGAACGGCGGCCTCGTAGTAAACCCAGAACCCCTCCATCTGGTCCATCCATTCCTCTTTCAAGGAGTGCTCCGAAAGAATTCGAAGCGATAATAAAATGAGCACGATTATAAATATAGCAGAGGCCAGATCTGTCTTCTCTCTGGTCGTATATATTTTACCAATCGATTGCTTGGTCCTTGAGCAGTGCGTCTTATCGATGGCCCATTCACGTGTAACTTTTACCTGTTTATTTTTATTAAACATTTGTGTGTATTTTTCAAGTTGTAGGTATTTTGTGTCCATTCATGAAATCCAAAATTTGTATTTTCCTTCTATGTGGCTCTCACCCCTTCCTTTAGGCTACATCCTAGTCACGGGGAATAGGTTTTTATACGATGATTCCATATGTGTGTAGTGAATGTAATGTCCCGTTGGGTAAGCTGGCTGAAACGCTCTAGGGCTGCTAGTCGGGTCAGATTTCGCCGTATGCTGACGTTGCGACAGTTTACTCCGATAGCGTCCTCTGGTAATGAGTGTCATGACAATTTTTTTATGAACTTGTGTAAGCACTTGTATTTGACTGTGGTACTGTGTACTTAATGGAGAAACGTAATATATTTAATTAATGTGTCATTAAAATTTGCTCATTCCTGATCTTACGTTTCTAAATTATTGACTGACAATTACTGTGCGGGTCGCGGACTGCCCACGGATTTCGGACATCTGCCATTATGGACTTTTCCACATTCTATTCAAATGGCAATGAATTTCAAAAGTTGGTAATTAAGAGTCAATCTACCTATGACCAAGGACAGATATTCAAGCTCTTGATTGTGAAGCAAAATACCGTTATCATATTCAAAGAAGCCTCAAAGAAAATCGTTCATACTGATTTACAATTTGTATTTGAATATGGTTGGAATATGATTTGCTTGGCTGCGGATATTATCCTTTTTTATTTTTTTTGCATTGCAGGAAAAAATCGTCGTTAATGCAAACAATATCGCTATATGCATTCCCACCATGTTATATGTTTATTTTCAGGGTAGTGAGGGTACTTGACAGGAGGTACAAAAATCACTTCCACGGAAAAAGGTTCTTTTGCCAGGAATATTTGGTAACTCTTACCTTGCTTGCATCTTCGGAATGCGTTGTTTAACTTCTTTTTCTGTGAAGAACTTTGCAAAGGCATGGCCTGAGGAAATTTTACGTAATGAGTGTACGTGTGGCCCTGCAGGAAAAGTGTGGGATATTACATGGGGGTTCTCTCATCGTAAAGTTTACAGAGGGATTCATTTCTTTGTGCAATTCATAAAGGGCTGGTGTAAATGAAAGGGTAGGGGTGAAAAGATTTAATGGGTGTTTGAGAATTTTTTCGGGAACGATGGAAAAGACTATCCATGAAAAGAGAATTTGGTGCGTATTCTATGAAAATGACTGATAAAACGTAAATGTTTGTGGAATTCTGGCTGGATTCCCTTTAAAGTTTGTACAAGCATGATACCCCCTTTTTCTTTAGATTGCAAAATGCAAGTAAAGGCTTTTAGATTATACCGAATGCATGAATGAAAAAATCTTCCAATCAGGTCATATCAAACAACCGGTGTTAATCGTCTTGATCGTCTTACAACCGTCGTTGTGAGTCATCCATTTCTCGAAAGATATGGGATTTGCATGTTCGTGGTCGTGTTCTTTTAGAAAAGCCATTTGGGCCGTCACTTATTATCTAGTTGTCCTAAATACTTGAACAAAAACGTTTTTGGCTGTAGAAATACTCCTTAAGCAAAAAGTTGTCCTTAGAGTTATAATTAGGGGTGGAAAACGAATTTTTAGCCTTATGCTCTCGATTTGTTTTGAGTTTATAAATTACTGCTCGTGACTTTAATTATAGAATTTTGTTACTCGACGTAGATGCAGCGTAAATAAAGGTATTGGCATATTTTAAAATAAATTACAGCTACTCGAAAAGTGTTGAAACCGCACTGAGGACAGCTAATATTTTATCTTCCGTTCCGTGCAGGTCCAGCATTACTTTCCCAAACACATGGTACACATTAACTTGCCGTTTGAAACTGTTGTAAGCGAAATAAACGTCATTACAATCTTAACTCATTGCTTTTTGTCAAAAGTAATTTCCACTGATAGTAGGTAGAGTCTATTTTAGGGGAAGATACCTATAGAGAGCTGATTGCTATGTTTAATCTAACGCGAACAGCTCATATGGTGTTTTCATTAATACTAAAAATTTTACTTATAAAATATATATATATATATTTTATTCTTTCAAAAAATGGCACTAGTTTTTCTCTTTCACGCTTCGATTTCCTTCTCATCTTCATGAAACCGTTTGCCCCAAGAATATTTGTGTGTATATTTTGCTACCGATTGCTCTTCAGAACCAGTCGTATTTGCATGGCTTTTGTTTGTCGTGAGATTTGCTTATACGAGAAAGGAGAACTAGATAGGGAAACAAGAAAGGGGAACAGTCCTATCACTTGTTTATCCTTTTTAAAAGTTGCATGTGCGTATTCGCATATTGTCTTAAGTACGAGATGCTACATTGGATAAATCATTTTTGTCGCTCACCGAATAGGGATAAGATACCGGATAAAAAGATCATTTGTCCCCTCTTTTGTATCTGTTTGCGACCCAAACTCACGCATGTATTTATTTGCCCGAGCTCAAGGCTTACCGAGTCGAGTCTTTTCAGGAAAGGAGCGCTTTATAAAGGAAGAAGGGAAAATAACAATTTTCATTTCCTTTTTCTCTATTCCCGAGAGAGCGGGGTCTGCCCTCGAGACTGTTGAGGCGGATTTATTTCGTTGTGCGGAAGGGGAAGTAAGGGGCGGGAATGGAGCCTGTTTTATGCTCGCCGGATGAAAGGTTCTTTAGTGTGTGTGTGTATGTGCAAGTCTGGGGGGGGGGGGGAGAGCGATGTCTGACACATTGAGTCTTGTGGAGGGTGCAGAAAGAGAGGAGTAAAACGATCCTGAGCCATTCAACTGATCTCACCCTTCATTCTAAAAACCCCCACCTTCCCACAATGGACCTCGTTTCCGTATTAATGGAGAAAGAGGGAGAGAGTTTGGGGAAGGGAAGAAAAAGTATAAAAAAAACACCGTGGCCGCTCGACTGACGTCTTCTTTTTAAAATGAGAAAAGCGTTGGAAAAGAAACTCCCACGCGCGTGCCCTGCGACGTGCGTTGAAACGCCCGCGGTCCGTCGGTTAAATTAAGGAGACCGTCTTTTTTCCTTTGTTGATACCAAGGGCAGGGTTCCCTCCTTGGCTTTTGAAATTCACGCTATTCTTTCATATTTTCGCGAGTGACAAGGAGTTGCCCCCCTCGCTGCCGCTTCGTGAAACATTAATGGCCTTATGTAAACACGCCGGGAAGAAGGAAACAAGGACGGGGAAGTTAGGGTGATCCTGTTCTTTTTTTTCGTCAGTAATGTTAGTTCGCTCGCGAGAAAGAGTGGGGCGCTGATCCCGCGGGAAAGATTTCTTCTTTTCGTTTCTCAATTTTTTTTTAAAAGCGGTCTCTCTCGCGCGCGCCTCTTCTCATTTGTCTCTTGCCTTCGTCGCCTCGTGCGATGGCTTCATTCCACTCCCCTTTCCTTTCCTTCTTGCTCTCCCCAGGGCTTCCACATACCCCTTGTGTGGCCCTTAAAATCACCCCTGAGGATCTGAGGTGTGCGTACCAGCTGCGGCTCTCATGGATCTTTGATATTTCTCATCCCTAGTATTTATGTATTTAACCCCGTGGCGGGAATGAGTCATCGATGCTTCAGGAAAACCCACGAGAAGAAAGACACGCAGGGATCATCTCTTTTATTTCAGTAATTTTGGGCTTTCCTTTATTCAGCTCCTACCGCGGTGATGTCTTTTCACGTGCCACTTTGACTCTCGTATGGAAAGGTTTATGGAAATTTCACATCAATTCGTAGAAAGTTCCAATTTTTTTGTGCTTTTTATTCGACATTTCTCTCCGATTTAATTACTATGAAACTCCTTTCTTTTACTAATCATTTAGATTCTCTACAGTGACAGAGAGGAATTTGATCTTCACATAGATTTAAGTCGTTGGGCAGATTCCATTTCTCATAAGGTTTCATTTCGCAATGTTTTTCCTTTCTTCCGATTCTTTTTGTCGTTTTAATGAGAATGACCTTTTAAATTCGTGTCATAGTTGGGATTAGGTATTATAGACTGCGTATGTCTAATTATTGCATATTACAGCTAAAAATCGTGACTTCTCGAGTAACAAATGGTTTATTATAAGGGGCCCTTTATTAGTATTGCAACATAAGCTACAATCCTTGTCATTTTAATTATGATACGACATTCTAATTCCTTCTGTATCTTATTGGTGGTAAATAACGCTTACGAATTTCATCTCAGTTATATGACAGCTTTTCCATTTCAAATGATGAACCTGAATAGAGATATGTCTTCAAATTCATATATATTGGTCGGGATTAAATTTAATTTTTAAGCAGGGATAAAAGTTGCGTTGCAGGTCATCTGAATTTGAATTTTACTGTTACTGAGTTTTTAAAAAAGTCATTGGTAGGTAAACATCTTATGTATAGAGCAAGTATATTTGCGATGTTGCGTATGGGAAAGTCTTATTGTACAAGTATGGAATTTCTAAAATTGTCGGACAAGTGGCGTGTGTACACGGGGGCGACGGAGGGATTCTTTTCCGGCTCTTTGTCTGCCAAGAATAGGAAGAATCCACTTCGTTTGAATGGATTCCTCTGTGCTCTTTTTTCGCATCTTCGTGCTCTACTTACCAGATCAAAATTCTTCCTAGACTGACGTCGAGGCGGTGGAACGCTTTCGAGCAGAGTAATTGTCGGAAATAAGAAGAATAGAGCTGGTGTTTCTTGAAATGCTGTCAAAATTTCTTTTTTGTGGCTCATTTCGAGTAAAATAACGTGAGTCATCCTTAGGATTATGTGTTCCTCTTTTTTCCGTGTTTATTATTTCCTAGTTTATTTTATTCTTTGCTTAACCCCATTGTAAAAGTAACTAATGGAGTGGTTTATAAATTTCGTCCGCAATCTCATCATGATGAAGGCGACGTTTCTACGCCTCTGATGCAGGCGTCCTCAGGCCATCACCATGACGGTAGCTCGGACGAATCTCGAAAAACAATCAAAGGGTACGCTGCGTCATCACGAAAACCTTCGGAAGAAATTGATGGTGGAAGTACCTATCTTTCTCTTCGAAGGTAGAATGCTGAAAGAAGCATTGCATGGAGAAAAAGCCTTTGTACATTTCCAATTTTTAATTCAATCCCATCGATTTCAACTTCAGCACGTCCTCTTAAGTGGTTGGAATTGCGGAAACTATTGCGTTTTATAGAATTTTCGATGAAAATTCGAAAATATAAAAGATGTATCGACATAAACTGGATCGAGAAATGTATTCCTATTGTTGAGATACGTAATTGGCGGTAATTATTGAGATTTTTTGGGAATACTGCCCGCGGAATATGATAATGTCCCGCAACTTGCCGCAGTTAAATTCTTAAATTACTGTGTAGTGAAGTTTTTTACGTAAGGTATGAATATTCATTTTTCTCTCTCTAGAGTGTGAGTGCACTATCCTTAGAAATGATGAATGTTTTGCGTACAATGGTGTTTCGCATTATGCAGAGCGCAAGGACCGTGAATTTCATTTGTATCGTTTTGATTTATGTTTGTACTCTTTATGTAATGTGGTATTTCCTTATTTTTACTCCTGGTTTGCTATCACGCTCTGTGCTCTCGTAAGTAGACCACCGTGATGCATTCGTGATCCAAGGGAAACAATAAAAATTGTCGAAATATTAACAGTAGTGTAGCTTCAAGGATGTATATTAAACTTTGTGTCTGAACTGAATTTCATATGTGACCATATTTATTGATTCGTTAATTCATTATTTTACAGATTCCTGACAGTGGTTCTTCCGCCGATGTAACGGGAATATTGTGGAAAGGTAAGAGCTTCAAATTATGTAAAGAATCCAATGTAGTTAAACCACTTCATTCACATATTTATTGATAGTGCCCTATATGCATTCCCCCTTTGTGTATATGTTTCCAACATTTTAATTCTAAGCTTTGATTTCATAATCTTGTGGCGACAGTTAATTTTAGTTTCTGTTTACACCAAAGGTGGTTTTTTTATTTTATCATCCACATCCCAGCCTCCCGAGTACCTTTGTACGTATTTATATTTCTTTTTCCTACACTCTGTTCAGTATAGATTCAGGAAATCCTTATTTAGTGCCTCATCATAATTTAGGAAAATTTCTGAGTATCTTACCTAAGCATTTAATTGGGGGTGCTACTTGTTAAATGTGGAAAAATGCGGAAAAGTTAAGAATGACGGGGCTTCCTTTGTAACGCTACTCCTGATATAGACGTTCTGGTTTCATTACGTCGAGGAAAGACAGTTTCACGACTAAATTCCTGTACCTTTGGTTCTCTCAGTCGGTTTAATACGATCCAATTTCGAATTTCGGGCCGGATGCCTTCTCCTGTCACGTTGTTGGGGAAGTAAATGATATAACATCGTCAGCTATTTTCCTTTACAGGAAACCTTTTCATCTATCGGTAATTGCAGCGGCTGCTTTCTTCCGGAATGGTGATGAAGAATAATACCCAATTATAAGAAGCCCCTAAAAAGCGCCCTGAACACAGAATCTTCGCTGCGAAGTAATTGTACTTTCGCAATTAATCAAAATCAATTTCAGCCCAAGGAGCAATTTTATATTGACGAGTATTATCGGCTTAGAAGGAAAGGAACCTAATTAGTTTCTTCATTTACTCGGGAAGTCGCTGCATTTGAGTTCATTCTTCTTTCCCTTCGCCTGGAAAGCTCTTTTTTACGCGCTATTCTGTTCAATGATTCTAAATTTAATATTGACGAGAATTATGGGATGAGAAGGCGAGATACGCTAATAAGTTTCTCTTGTTGATTGAGAAGGAGCTGTGTTTGAGTACTTTCTTCTTTCTTTTCGCTTTGAAAGCTCTTATTTTTTTACGCGCTGTACTGTTCAGGGCTTCTAGATTTAATATTGACGAGGATTATTGGCTGAGAAGGCGGGAAACGTTAATAAGTTTCTCCTTTTAATGGAGAAAGAGCTGCATGTGACTGATTTCTTCTTTCTCTTCGCCTGGAAAGCTCTTCTTTTTACCCGCATTACTGTTCAGTGCTTTAAAATGGCTCTCTCCTGGCTTGTCGTCGAGTTTTCCGATCGTCCCCACTCTGTTCCCTGGAGCATTGTTTCGTATCCCCGTGGAAACGATGCTGCACCCCCGCTCATTTAATTGAGTCCATCGCCTCGTCGTGGGGACTATTACAATCGGAACACGCTACGCCCCTTCTCCTTTTCAAAGGCCCCTTTCCCTACCACCTCCTGCCTAACTGGCGGTTTCTGTTGCTGTTGTCTCCACGTCTCGCCCCATTGTCTTCCCATGCGTTTTCAACCCTTTTGTAAGCGCCTCTATCTCTATTCTGTCTGCCTCACTCCAGCTGAGTGCTCGAAAGCTGTCTGGGGAAGGGGATGCTGAAATGGGACGAGGGAAATGCTTTGTTCACGCCTGCCTTCCCGCCCTTCCACCACAACCCTATCCTTCCAAATGCGGCGAATTCTAAAGAGAACACCGACCTGGGTACGCCACCACGCCTTGTCTTAAATTCTTTCCAATATCGATTTTACTAGTCTATTTTTCATTTTTTTTGGCGATTGGATGTGCTTTATGTTAGACGGTGCGATTTACGCATCTTATTTGTGAAGGCGCTGTTTTAGGCTTGGGATAATTTTGTTAAATGATGAATTTCCTCATTAAAATTTCAAGCAGCTTCATTCTTCTCAAAACATGGTAAATTATGTTGAGGACACCTGTATTTACCGACGAACTTGAAGATCTAACTCTTCTCCCCATTTTTCTTTCAAGATTTTATGGTATTTAGACCAAATTGAACTTATTTTTTAATTATTTTTTTCTAAATTTGTCATTTCATGGATCATGATCCGTCTTTTTTGTCGACTTCACTCATGGCTTAGCAAATTTTGGGGTTACGTCTTCATTTTTGCATAGTCAGCGTTTGTATAATGTGTCACTAAGTAAGTCCTCCACATTTTTTTACAACATTCTTCGAAGTTCTCCAAGATTTTTATTCTACTTTATCTCTACTTTTGATTCCATTTACTTTAGTTTAAGTGGCTCATTTATAGAAACTTCGCAGAGAACTCTTTTTCGGCTACAGTAGCTTCTAATTGTATTTTGGCTTTTTTCTCATTTATTTCTCCCCCTACTTAGGAATAACTAACTGCGTGTGGGCTACAATTGTTGTCCGTGTTATCCAATTTGTTTGCCTGTAACAAATTTCTTCGTATGCTACCGATGTGGTGATACCACTCGTGCAAGCGGGGGCTAATCCATTTTCTGGCTTCGGTCATTCCGTATAAACCGCAGACTGGTGAGGGAAAGCGTCTTGTCTCCCCACAGCCAAAAGTTGGATTTTCTCACGGCTAAGGGCATCAATCTTGTCGAGCTCCATCGCTCATTCTTCTCTTTACTGACCGAACCCCTGCTCTACTTTGTGGTTTTGTTTTTTGGTTAGGTCACAGTATACATCTTGTTAATTAGTCTTCGTTCTGTCATGATATTGAAGCTTAAAACACTATGTTATCACGATTAACATGTATTTAAATGCGAAATAGGGTAAAATTTAATTTTTTTTATTTTTACTTCTCAAAAAAAAAAATTAATTCATTGTAACACTAGTTTCACCGCAATGCGGCATGTTCGGGTTGTGCATCAGGTATTTAAGCAATTGTTTTGGAGTAATATTGGATTGGTGCGTGCACTATAAGTACTTAGTTGTCTATTTATTGTTTTTTTCCTCGAGTTTAATTATCGCGTGTTTTTTTAAGGAAATATGTAAGCGTTCCTTCTTTCGTGCATAAAGTTTCCTCCGAGTTGTGATTGTTTAAACATTTAACAACCTTTTTTGAAGATAATGATGGATATCGTTCTATCAGGTCAATCCGTTAAGTGCGGCGTTTTAAGCTGTGAACTAGTAGACTCCTTTTATCGTTTCCTTTTCGTAATCACTCCAAGTTAACAAAAGCTTACTAAGCTTAAGGACTGTCTCTTTAACTTAACGGCAGTTTGACTTCGTCTATTGTTGTCGTTGTTCTAACCAGTGGCGTAACTAGGAATATGCTTTGGGGAGAAGAGAGGGGATGGGGAAGGGCGACCTCCCCATCCCCTCTCATTAGGAAAATTTTGGAAAAATGAAATGCCTGCAAATACATTTTACATAATTTTAACACTAAAAATTTTGGTTTCATTAAAAGGTTACGATAAAATTTACTGTGAGTCAAAACTAGACAATATTTATGAATATTATTTTTATTGCTCTGAGGCTTTGGGGGGGGGGGAGGGATCTATCCCCTCATCCCCCCCCATAGTTACGCCACTGGATCTAACCATGCACACGAGACTACCTTCCATTATCTCAACGGCATAAGTAGGAAAAAAAACAGCATTAAAATCAGTTTTTGACTTGGCTGATTCGAATTTTTCAGTCGCGGCTATACTTTTCACCTCTGAGGTCGCCATAAAATTGTTCACGGTCTTAATGAGGAAGTTTGTGGCAATTTGACTGGGTGTGATCCAGCAATTCGAGGATTTCATCCTCCCTAATTGCTGGATCTCTGTGGTCTCGTGTGAGAGACGAACCGGAAGTGGCACTTTTAGCTGGCATTGTGCTCCCTTTCTGAACTCGCTCCCCTTCTTCATTGCGGGAGGCAGATTTTGAATGGGGACGGGGGCGTAGCCAGGGCAACAGATCAAAGCAACAGATGGGCTCTCTCTCTCTCCGGACGAGCGAACACAATTGGTGGGAAGGGAGGCGACAATGCGGGAAATGTACTTATGTACATGATGCCTTCGCACCCTCACCCTCCTTCCTCTTTCTGTCCCAAGTGTGGGATGCGTGGTGAGATATTGTTGGGGTGGATGTTTTGGAAGTACAGTGAAACCTATATGTACAAAATACCCTGCGAGACTCCTCTAGGGTGTTTGGCAGGGGGTCATCAATCACCAGCATTCAATTGGACTCCCACATGATCACCAAACGGTCCAAAAAACGTCACGCATACTAAAACATTATACTACCTCACGCAGTTAGAAATAATAATAAAATTCAGAAACATGCATTAAGTTTTACATAAGTTACTAGGCTACACTACAAGTCATCTAATCTATTTGGGAGTGCTAACGCTGCCGTTATAACCTCTTATTGATCGTGGACAAAAAGATATTCTGAATCTGTCTGTTCTACAGTCTATCTCTCTTATTACATTTGTATGATCTGATCTTCCGTAGTATGTTGGCGTTTGTAAGATATGATTAACTTCGTTGGAAAAGACACTGCTCTTGAATTTATCTAAAAGGTTTAGTCTGTTTTTCAATCTACGGTGCTACCCAAACGATTACCACTATTCAGCGGCCACTTTTCACTGGAACAGTAAATATTTCCCCTCTAATAAGCGGTAATTGTTCATATAAATTTATATTGTATTTAATTATTTATAAAGAATTTTCATGAGAAAAATTTACGTGGACCGGGAATCGAACTACGGACATTTGGATTTCCAGGGCACTGCGCGGACTATTGCGCAGTGCCCCGGTCCGGGGGAATTTTTTTCTCGAGGCATTTCATTTATATTTATTTCACCGCGTTCACACGGAAGGCTTCGAAATCATACGCATAAGTAGTTGTTTTCTATTGATGCCAGTAGTTGTTGTAAAACTACAATCTTACCGGTACGTAGTCAGAAATATGCTTCGGCAGGTAGGGGTAGGGTTCACGGCGGAGTAGGTGTCATGCGAGTTGTCTACACTGGTAATTTTTTTCGATTTCCTTGCACCGGTAAGGCATAAATTTGATTAAATTATCAACAGATATCGTTTGCAGAATGCTGAAATGTATATTCATTGTTGGTTTTTACTGGAACGGCCGTATTTATTATGCTTTCGTCTCCTTAGGCGTTAGTTTCCCCATATCCGCCTGATTTTTCGAATTTTTTTTTTACTTTGGGGCGCTGGTGGTAGTAGTTGATTTTATCCGACTTTGAGAAAATTAGGAACCAATGTCCTGATATTAGTCCACAACATTCAATAGTTGAGTTGAATGGTTCACTTAACTAAGTGAAAGATTTTACTTTCGTGCTTTCATTAGTTAATAGAAACTCAACCTCCCCTCCGTGTTCTGCAATCAGTATTGCTTCATTGAATGAGTATATTTTAACCCTGCGTGAAATTAAAAAAAATTAAAACTAGTCGGATGTCTGGAGAGTTTTGTCAGAAACTTAACTATTGACTCGCATTACTGCCACGTATTCTTAGAAACCCTAGATATCTCTTCAGCGGTCAAATTAAGAGTCTCAAGAAGAACCAAATTAAAGAATTAGTATCCATGAATAATGGAGAGTAATCTTTTATGAAGGTGAATACTTGATGGGATGAAGAAAGATAGATTGGGTGTGAAGGTAATTCGGCCATTTTTTACGTATAATTAACCTTAACGGGGGAGCACCCGTCATTACTTGTTAATTTTTTCATGGTCTAATTATTAATAATTGATTTTTTAATAGGTTTGTATGAAAAATTTGTAATTAGTGAGGGCAACATTTGAGTCGAAATAGTTGAGAAATATCTGAAATTTATTTTAAAAATTTTAATATCTCTATCACATAAACCGCAGATGCTTCATAGCAAGATACGCTGATTCAACAATTAAAAAATCCACAACGAATCTTGTATCTGTCAGAATGAGTCTCGTATCTGTTGCCCTCGGCAACGGAAATTTTCGCGAGTCGAGCGAGTGTGGTGCTGATGAGATTCTGTCTCTCATGAAGGCCCATGATTCAATATCCTCGGTTTTGGGTTTGCTCTTCTTGATAAGGCGGCATTCCTCTGCACACTCATATGTCTAACTGGTGTGGATTTCCTCATTGCAACATTGTCTTTATCTGTTGACGTCACCCCCAAGCACTCGTGGTACTGGCGGCTGGAGATTGATAAAGTCGGCGGTATTATATTGTGTGGGCTGCATTTTATCGCTATGCGAGTCGAATTACTGCAGAATAGACTCATATATCATGTAGGATTAGTCACTCATGCACGTATAATCCGTATTTCAGTATATTAATGTGTGTGCATGCATTCATGGAGTAGAAAAATGTATAAGCATATATTATTGTAAATTATTACGTACAATTTATTCCATTTGCGTCATTTTGTATAACCTTTGACATCAATGCTAATAGCATATAATAGAAAGTTTATTGCATCATCGCATAAACTTAAGTTTGCCTGAACATTTGCACCACAGCTGCCAATGAAGAACATCGTAACTCCATGCATAAGTTTTTAGGTGTTTCTCATATTCCAGCAATTTATTCTCTATTGTTCTTATTATTATTGCTCTTGTTTATTCATGCATTTTATTATACTAAAATTTTTACTCCATATTAAGAATAAGTAAGCTTATGTTATTCCTCAGGAGCGAATCCATGATTTTTTTCATGGGGGAGGGGGAGGGGCCACAAAGGTGTGACTGGTCTTCTCGTATTGGAGATAAAAAAAATACAACAATTACTGTAGAAAATATTCTCATCGTTTCGATGTGAAAGTAATTAATATTTAATTAATGTTTGGGACTCCGTAATACACAAAATAAAACGAACGTAATGATAACCGTATTAAAAATCTTGTCTAGTTTTTTAAGCGTCTGGGGGGGCACGTGACCCCCCCCCCCCCCACCAACTCCGCCTATGTCATTCCTTCACGAAGGCTATCAAAGAATACTGAGCGGGGATGGGATGTTGAAAACAGTGTTAGAAGGTAGAATTTAGGGTAAACGAGGGAGAGGAAGGAAGGGAATAGGATTTTTTGATGGAATGAAAAGGAGTAGGCCTTATTGTGAATTGAATAGAAGGGGAGATCGCTAAAATACGTCTTAAATAATCCATGTAAATCTACCTTAATTGGGAGAATACTTGAATAATAAATATTATTAAACAGTAGACTCGTGTTTATTTCCTTTGTTGTAATGCTGAAGTACTGTGAAATATTTTCGATATTTTTACGAAGCTTGATAGTTGTTGGCAAACTTTACGGCGGTAGTAGTTGCTTCAGAAACGTCATCCAACTAGTTCATTCGGTGGAAAGTCAGTTTATTCTGCAGTCACTTCTCTAGCGCTATATGCCAGGAAAGAACCAAATCATAATATATTCAATACTATTAAATCTGGGAAAATACTGAGGAAAAGTTTTCCAATTTGGGATATTGGGTAATAAAGAAAAGTACCTACTCAATATTCCATGAAAAGTTCAAGGCTATAACGAAAGTTATATAAAAGCTACATTTCACGTAAAAAGATGGAGTGATGCGTCCTCATCATATTCTCTTAGGTAACCTGCAAAATACATTGTGGTGCTGGAGAAAGATATGTATGCCCTTGGAGGAGGGCGTGTGGCCATGGTCGGCCCATTCCCACGACAGTTTCAGGAGTCAGGGTTGGTGGAATGGGGTGGGATTGTTGTGGTGGAGGGTGTGTGAGAGTCGCCGACAGGTTGAGCTGCCGTGACCTCGCCCTTGGATATCTTCCTCTTTTAATAAGTGGGTCTGGAGTGCGGTACCAAAGTTTTCCTCGTCGGCCAATTGTCGCCCTTGGCCCACGCTGCTGCTCCCTATTAGGACTAATCCCGAACGACATAAATAATTTTTGGTGGAAAATTCCCGACGTTTGCCTTGAGGTGATATTTCTTCGAAAGTTTTAGTGTTGAGTTGTTCAGAGTTAGTGGGTAAAAATTATAATTTAGGTTGCCTCATAGTTTAATCATGATAGGTTTCACATAGGATACGTTCCAGAATGTGAACGAAGTTATTTTTTAATAATATTCTGCTTCCTTCTCAATGAGTTTATTCCATAGACTCGTGCAGTTATCACAAGCATTCTTCATTTTATTTTTTAATAGACACTCTTATTTCTGTTACATAAGGTTATATATCGGCTCTTTTGCATTCGCTCTTTCAATACTTTAATTTATTAAGCCCTAATGCGCAGAAAATCAGTGCATATATCTCTCTGCTAAATTTTAAGCTTTTGTAAAATGTTTCTTAAGGTAAGAGGTCTAGGAATCATATGATTAAGACAAAATGTAACTTAGCCTAATGGTAATTCTTTGCAGAAGTAATGAAAAAGTACTATGCATTTTAGTGCTATAATTGACATACATGGTTCAAAAGGGGTGCACCGCTAGGTCATCTTCGCAACATTGAAAGGTATCAGTTTTTTTTAAATAAAGCCTGAGAAAAATTGACTGTTGGAATTGGTTAAACTATGCATATATATTTCCTCACTTTTCCCTTGGACTACAACTTTTTCGTGGTGGAAAGGCTTGCGCGTTCGTATAACGCCTGGAGCTGCACTTTCGGGATTAATTCACCCTACCTTAATCGGCAGAGTACTTAATAAATAAATTAATATTTCCTCAATAATAGCCTTAAAAATGTTTTTGTTTCGATGAAATGTGTTTTAGCCTAGTGCAAGTTTTTGCTCCATTCCCATCTCGTTTGTGATTCCCACGAGACCTTCTAAAGGTTTTTACGACACCCGTCGTAATATGTGATGCGTAATCGGGCTTTCCTTTTCTCTCAATTAATTTCTCACGCCCCCTATCTCGGGATCGGCCACTGTTCCTCCCTCGCATTCTTCCCACGTTATGAAATCCCTTCGCTCATTCGCAATGGTCCGTGGTGCTCGAAATGGGTGGAAAATTTGGGAGAAAACGTCTTCCGCCACTCACCAGAACAAAGCCCAATCCTCGAACTTGAAAAAAAATAATTAACTTGGCAATAACCTTCTTCCTTGAGACGTAAACTCCCTCTTTCCATCGTAATGACCTTTACTGGACGCTGGCGATTTCGTATGACGTTTTTTGACGCTTTCAATTGACAACCGTAGTTTTATTGTTCGGGAAAAAATCTGGTGGGGATCTGGAGAGCTGTGACTCAAAATGTTCGTATTACGTATTCGTGACTCTAAGATCTCGTATGTTGCTCAATACCTTTCAGCTTACAGCCATAGTTTTATTTTTCGGGAAAAATAAAACCACGGTTTTTTTAATTCAAGAAAACTTAAAAAATAACTCGTGGGAATATGGAAAGCTGTGACTCAAAATCAATGGCTAACGCAATATTTATAATTTCTAGTTTGTACGCGCGAAGTTAAGTAGACTAAACACCATGGTATGGCCTTGGTTATGAAATAGTACAGCAAGTTCAATTTATTACAGCATCAGTATGGAGTGCTGAGCATGAATCGTTAGAGTGAACTGTTGGGATGGGATGCAACATAACGTTCTTTACTCTGAAGTTCTGCCAGGCCGCATTGAAAGGGCTGTACATGAAATACGGTTAATATTAAGCGCACATATACTAATTAATTATTACCGTATTGCCGTATTTACCGTAATGTACTTCTGTGTTCTCTTTTAAAGTGATCTTGAATAAGAATTAGTAATTAACTTGACGATTACTTTCTTAAAAAAACATATTCGCCCCCAACTTCAATATGATCACCACCGGACTGTAATGGTGCGTTTGTTATGTAATACCGTTCATTTAACTGCCGTAGTTTTTTTTTTTGGAACAACAAAACAAGGGGATCAGGAAAGCTGTTTTGATTGGCCTGGTATTTCTAGTTGCTACCTTTTTCTCGAAAAGTCGATTAAGACTAAACGCAATTATGTGGCCTACATGAGGAAGAAGTTCAGAATGTTCAATTTACTTCGATATCAGTGAAGAGCCCTGTGCCTGAATCGTCTGAATGCACCATTGTGATGAACAAAACAGTCGTTACGTGCTTTAGTATGTGGTTTCGGATGTGCCAGCCTTTGTTCAAGGGTAATTGGGATGGGGCTAGAATTCAACGGGGAAATACGTTGCAGTGCCCGTGGTCTGCATCTGTTCTCTCTAATTTCTTCATTACGCGAAACTTCGTTGCCTCACCGAATTCTCCCCGCATCTAGTCATGTCTCATTCAGACGAGGAATTGGGTTTAGGAATTGTGGCAATAATAAAGTGTTTATGGCGGGTGTTATTAAGCAAGATATGAATGTGAAAATCATATATAATACTACTTACTGTAAATGTGTTTTATCCGACAAAAGTTAAATCAAGCCGATCAAATAATTAGAGCCGATGTTATTATCGATCGAAGTGTGCATTCGATAGATCCCTTTTTCTGACTTATTTACATAGTTACGGGGATATAAATTTTAATAATTTGGTAAGATAGAAAAGCTCTATGCACAAATGTAAATAATTTTGATGGGTAACGATTCCTAATGAAAATATATTATTATTTTTTTCTCTTCTATTCTTGACCTTGTTTAATACATTTTATAATATTTCTTGGAGTCTAGGTCTATGTAAAACAAGTTATAGCCAACGTTTCGATTTATTTTAAATCATCCTCAGGGCTATGAAAGAAAAAACACGAGCAATATAAAATACAAAGATAACAACGATATACAATATTTTTACATAAAAATGTTACGATCGCGTTTTTTATACCATAATATAATTTAAAGTATACACATATATGAATAAGAACAGAATAGAATACACAAAAAATTTTGACATACCTCTTAAATTTGTACATATTTATTGATGTTATGTTACTAAGGTATTGCCACACCTAGTTACCATTAATTTTGATCAAAATTGTACCATTGCAATTAGTCACGGAGACCTTTCTAGTGACTCTATATTCCATTGTTCATCCTGAGCATTTTCGTATATAGCGCTTCCATTATTACCTCTGGATTCCAATGGGTATTCCCTTTTTATTACTTAATCCGTTATTTTTTATATTTTTATGGGCCATCTAATGACGTTTTTCTTTGTGTGAAAGTAAGCTTTTCTTTTCATTCCCAAAAAATTCTTTTTTTTACTTGAATTTCATTAGGAAATTAACTTTCCAGTACTTTTGCGTTACTTTGTATCCCAGAAATTTTGTATTAGCAATAGATTATTTCGGTGATAATAAAACTTTACATTGAACTGAGTAGTCCTAATATAGGAAAAATGTAGGCCTAACTCCATTGTCCTCTCAATATCCTTGCTTTTTGTGGGGCCGATTGGTGCTGTAGACTGCACAGCTTACTGTACTTGATTCCCAAAAAATGTCAAGCGTGGAAATTTCAGTGACTGTTGACTCGAAGGGAATATAGGCCACCTCCAACTTTATGAACAAAAAAATAGTGAAATGGGTTGACTTTGGTTGAATTACTGAAGTTCGCTTTAGTTCAAGAGGCAGAGCAGAGAATACTCGAAGAATAGAATGCGGAGAGAAGTTAGACGAGATATGTGGTGTGCATTAGGAAACCTCCATTCGAGAGATTGGCTACCAAATGCTCATTTCCCCTGTAGTCGTGTCCAGAAAACTACCCGTTTTGGACAGCGGCCAGTTGTCATTTATTTCAACAATGAGTAGGAATTCACAGTTTGCTTCGTACATTTAACCGTAAAGATGTCGTTTGAATGTACGTTTTTCTTTATAGAATTTTGGTACCCTTTTGTATTTATCTCGATATGTTCTATTGAGTCTTTGCCTCGGTTATTTTGCGAAACGTAATGTCCAGTAAGATATTTTACAATATTTTAAAACTGTTTATCTCAACTTGTTTTGATATTTTGAATAGTTGCTTCTAAATGTATAAAAGCACTAATATTTGATATCTAACCACCTTTGGATTGAATCACTTATCTGTTAACTCGCGGAGTAAAAAAAATAATGATTTTTATTTTATTGTGGGCAAATATTCTTCAATATAATTGTGTTTTCATGGATGCTGAATGAATGGCTAATGAGTGATAGCCTGTTATATCGTCCTTGATTGAATACTTAATGAGTCAAATGGTGTTTCTGAATATGGTAATGGAATGCATATATTACGGAGAGACTGATCATGGAGAAGAAGGGGTAGGCGACCCTGAGAATAGGAGTTGAATAGCGAGTGATATGTGATTAATAAGGAATAATGAGTGATTCTTTTATTTTATTTGTCTAGGTTCGGAGGAGAAGTGATTGTTGAACACGAGATACGCTTCTTATCTATTTTACTCTTTATTCACTCCCCCGTTCTCTATTCTCTATAACATCTCGTGTTGTGTTCCTTCGGCTTTAATAATTTTACTTCTCGCGCGCGTTTTCTTAGTCAATTTTGATTTATTTTGTTTATGTGAATCTCGCCTCCTTGAATTTTCCTCTGAACAGAGCCTTTACCTAAAGCATTTAAAGAATTTATTTTTGTACCTCTGTTCAGAAAAACAATTAATACCTTCCACAACAAGCAATAAAATCGGCAAACTGAACTGATAAAATCGGCCTATGATAACGGAACTTCATCCACTATTTTAAGTTCAGACAGGCACTAGTGTCTTTGCATTTTGTAACTTTAAAATCACATCTGTAATTATTCCATGCAAACATTATTACCCCGTTTTGCGAGAATATTGTTTATTACAATTTCTTCATAGATCAATGTTCACGCAGTCGTATGCTATTCTTTATCACGTGATAGGTCAAGAAATTACTGTGGGAATTTTGGATAGAATTATTGTTATAGTAGTTATGTCCAATTTTTCGGACATCAATAATATTTTAACATTCTCATACTATCCTAGTCCTAGTTTTGTCCGCTTTTGATTTTTCATGGGAGTAACAGGGTAAAATCTCTCTTAAGTTGAGAAAAATTTGTCGTAATAAGGTGGCGATTGTAATGGAACATGGTGGAGATAAGATGCTGGCCATACATTTTTAGGAATTGTGTTTGAAAATCCAAGGAACGTTATTAAAAGTCATTATTGACGCTGTCAATGAGTAGGAGATTTCTGCATTGGTTTTTGCAATCAGTTGTCACACCTATAACATGGCAGTGCCTTAACGTCAAATTCGATGTGTGTACGGCGTTTTTCTCGTCAATACTCTGTTCTCTCTAAATTATTGTAAAATGAATGTCATTTTACAGTCATTAAATTGTGAGTAACAGTCTCTTCGTAAATGTTCATGTGACACCTCGCAGTATGGAGAAAAGAGTGGAGTGATAAATTCGGAACACCTTCCCCTAGTTTATGTTTGCTTCAATCATACTCTAATTTGCTGATGGTTTAGCGGTATCTACAGCGGTCACCTGGAAATTAGTTCGAAATTATAGTAGATAGTCGGTAATAGAACGATAATTCTGTGGGCGTCGCAGCTGGTAGTTTTCTTTTCCGGTGTGGCGCGGAGATCCTCCGTTTTTTTCCCCTTCGCACGAGCTCCTATCCGTTACACTAGCGGCAGTTGGCAAAGGATTGGTGACACTCTTTTGAAAGAACGGCCCGCGCACCTGAGACCCTCGGAGGACTAAGCGTAGTCGTGCATTAGAAATTACCTGTGGGAGGAACGCCTGTAGCTTTTTTTTTTAGACTAGTGGGCGAGAAACTGAGGGGAAGGCGTAGGATTGTCATCCATTGCTTCTTCAGCCGGCTGTCTCCGTCCTCCGTACAGTTAGACGCAGTTATCTTAGGTTTGCTGGGGAAATTCCTAATACGACAAAGCAGGAACCTCGCACAAAACGTAGAGATACGCAGCGAGGAGGTAGAAGGCTGTGCCAGGTTTACTTAGTGGCACTTTGCCAAGTTTTTCATCATTCAGTAGGTGGATGGTATCGTTTGAGCCCAACCCATTGTCCGATGTTTGACATGGTTCCTGTAATTTTAGAAGGGGAAGTAGCGGTTCATAATATTTTCAGCCTAATTTTTCCTCTCACCTCATTACATTTCAAACTATCATAATACAATGGTTCCCTTTGTGTCGGATCATTTCCTTGGAATACATTGATTATATTTATGTGGAGTATATTCCTATGAATATAACGATAAATCATATCTACAATTTTGTTTTAGATTTCCAGAGCGATTATATACGCTAGTGTAATCTGTTTTCGGGTTAACTGCTGCGTGGAATGAATTTTATTTGCTCCAATTAAAGTTCACTCGACGCAGCAGTAAACCTGAAAATGGATTACAGTAGCGTATATATACCGTTACTTTGGCGTTGTTACTTTTTTACTACTGCTTTTGGGGGTTTCACTCAAGCCTCCGATGTAGATTGAAAATATATAAAATGTTTTAATCTAAGCATAAAAAATAATGGTAGTCACCGCACAAGCTGATATTTTCCTGCGATCATATTATTAGTATCTCTCTCACCCTGTCATATTTTATCTTTTTACGCGAAGGACTTCTCATTAATAACTTGCGCTGTCTTTTGAAATCTTTAGCATCTGAGAAGGCCTGGGGTAAAGTTTTCAAATTTGAGAATCATCTGAATGTTAACCGAGGTATTATTAATATATTCCGAAAATGTCATCATGACAGCGTGAGTTTTAAACAAAGAAATCTTCGTGAAAAAAAGATGATTTAAAGCGGAGTTGTGCGTCCTCTAAATTGCTGGTGAGCTGATGAGATTCTCTGTTAGTGATCTTCGTTGGATGTAATATTGAATAGAACCTGGAAATATAGTACGGTTCTAATTTGATATTCTCAGTGTCGCTCTGAAAGATATCTATTCTCAATTGCTTAAGTAATCTTAGCCTAGCGCGCTGCCTCCGAGTCTCTAGCGGATCTCGACCTTATTCGTTTAACATCTGCGTAACGTTTTCTGTACGCACGTAGCAGTTTTTGACGAATCGCGTAACTTTCCTGAGTATTTCAATAAGTTCTCGGATCAAGTCTTCCTACGCCGGATCCCGTTTGCTAACTTCATATTCAAGGTGTGGCTGGATGAGTGCGAAATACTTTTTAATTTTTTTATCCGAAAATCTTCCCTTAACACGCTTGACGACTCCTAGCTTCTTCAAGCTCTGCCACAAATATTTCTCAAATGTGATCTCTAGGATAGGTTCGAAGTTGTCGCACCTCCCAGATACTATAATTCAACTGTTACCTTTATGAAATTGACTGAGGTACGCGGGATGTAGTGGAAATAATACAAAATGCCTTTCATTTGTGCATTTGAAAAACAAACTACAAAATAGTATTTCAAGTACCTTTTTAAAATACGAAATAAATTTGTATGGAAATTAAGAGATCTTAAAAAATAAAACCTGCCTTGGCACGTTATGGATGTTTGCAAACACGAAGAAAGCGATTCTTACGAAAACGAAGCATAATGTCACGGTAGTATTTCAAGGGCTACTTCAAAAGTATTTTCCAAATGTATTTTTTTTATTTTAGAATGGGAAAATATCAAAAATCAGTATTTGAAATACAAAATACAAGATATATTTAAGCTGCGTGTCTGAAATACCAAGTAGAAATTGCAAATTTATTTCATATACGTATTTTTTTTTAAATACTTGTACTTGAAATACTGCCAAGCCCTGTCCACAGCGTACACCTGTCGAGAATCCTCGTGTGATCTGCATTGGATGTAATGTATACCGTCTCCTTATTTTCCCTCCTTCAGAGACTTCGCTCGCTCTCAATTCTTTGAGCCTCTTCCCACTCCGCCTCGCTTCGGGACTCGAGCTCACCTTGGACGAGACGCGTGAGAAAAATCCTCCCCCTCATTGCGATCACACTGCGGGATAAAAATCTCTCCCACCCTCCCCTTACCACCTCCTCCCCCTCGTCTCCCTTCTCCTCTACCCTTTCGTCCGGCAGAAACCGAAGGGGCCTTTTCCGCATTCATTTATTTTTTTTCCCTCCATCTCCCGCCAATGCCAAGGTTCTCCTCAACTTGTTACGAGCCGACTGATCCCTTCTCCCCGCCCGCATGCCACTCACTCGCTTGCGGAAACTGAGACACCCCCTGCCCAACTCCTCCTCCGCCCTCAATCCTTTTTTTTATTCCATCCCCGCATCATCCTCCCTCATCACTCCCTCTTCAATTTTTGGGACGAACCCTGTTGAGCCGAGATGACGGAGAACCGTCTTTCCCTCAATCTCTTCCCCCTTCCCTCACCCTCTCGCTCTACTCTATACGCCTAACTTATCGGCATCGGATTTTCCTGTTCTTCGTTGTGGTAGTCCTCATGTCTTGTTTCTCGTGAAGATGCCTCCGTGATAGGAAGGGGTAGTGTCTCGTCTTCGTGTTGAAAAAATAAGTACTGATATTTAACTTTTACAATGAGTTTTGTGACGATTAACTATTCGCTCACTCGGTTGCGAAGTTATTTACATCGAGGATTCATTATGAAAAAAATATTTTTCTAAGTCATGTTTCGAACCCGTATCTTCCAACCCGAATCCCTCCGGAATTGGGGAATATCCGCCAAACAAAATGATTTTTTAATTGTAATTTTCAACTGGGATGTGAATTGGATAGAAATGTTAGATGCTTTCATTGGACCCTTGCTATGGTGTTATTTAAAGTTATATTTTCTCAATTCTTCAATGCCTAACGTACAATGTCATGGCGCGCTTTTGGCTGTACTAGGCGCTGAATATGCTTAAATGTTGTTTTTGAACTTTCGGCCCTATGTCTGGAATGGATTATTTTATTTAGTTGTGGCGAAATTGTTCATCATTAGCATTTATCATTGTTTTGCAATATTTTTCAGCCTTTTGTGAATTCCACGCCATCAAGTAGCGTGCCATTTGAGCATTCTCTTCCACACAGCTTTATGCAGTATCATCAAATGACGTTTGCATATTCCTATTTCAAATATATTTTACGCACCGATGGAGAATGTAATTGAACTGGAATCAGGAATCAAAACCATATGCAATTGGTGCAGAACCTTTCCTCCCAGTGAACAACTCAGCATATTTAGCTCTCAGTTCTATTAGCCGGAAGACCTGTTCATCAGTCCCTGCAAAATCAAAATGCAAACTAAATATTTTCCAGGAACATGCTTCATGCTGTATTTACTTGATGAAATAGTTTATTTCCATTGAACCTCTTGGATCTCTATGGGCCACTTTTTTTATTGCTTGGCACTTTTTCGATCCCTCGCGCAGGATAGATTTTAGGGAATAAGATAAATATCGTATGAGGCGAACGTCCATTTTATTCACGCGTTGATTAATAACAAAATTATTCAAGCACGAAGTTTGTATTGTGAAAAGTATGAATGGTATCGTTACGCTGCTGTTTTTACGTACGTTTTTTTTCTGGAAATCGTTCCTTCTCATCACCGTTAAAGCGTTAGGATTATTTATTATTTGTATAAGGGTTTGGTGTCCCATTTCGCCATCGTCTTCTTGTCACTGAAAGCATCTCTTAAAATTCGTACGACGGACGCGTTCGCTCACACGTGTGTACCGATGGAGGCATCTCCAAGGTGACGAGTTCCACCGTCTCTGTATTTGATCGATGATGATGTTCCTCTCCTTATCGTCAGGAAATTCTTGTCCCTTCGTCGTGGCGTTTCTAAATTTAGACTTAGTTGCTTGCTCACCTGTGTATGGACCGCTATATTCTCGTGTTTGACACGTTTTCGATCCGCTGCGCGGGATAGATTTTGGGGAATAAGTTAGAGGCATAATTCATCACTTGATTTTTTTAAATGCTACGTTGTTTTCCATGGAATCTGATTCTTGAATGAGAGTTCGATTATCCAGAAAGAACTTAATTGTTTTCCCTTTTACGTAATTCAGCAGAATCATGAGATCCCCGTATAAGCATGGTAAACGTTGGTTGTAAAAAATGGGCAAGGGAATCCGAAGTTTCTTATTCGTTTAAAATGTTCCAAAATGTAGATTCGACTTAGAAGAATGAATCGTTTCTAATACAGAAATACACTTTCTTTTGAGGCTGTCGTTATTAACTTTTTTCCGAATTATTTTGTCTGAAGTGCACACTCTCGCCTTTCGTTTGCGCATGTCTATGGAAATAATTAAAAGTATTTTCATTTTCATTCCATTTGTGACTATCTATTCTTTATATCCTTCTTCAAGTGGATTAATTTTAGAGCTCTTTGTCGAATACGAGTTGTATAGTTTTCGTTAACCATCAGAGGGAAAAAATATAAATGAGATGAACTCCAGGCTTTCTCAAGAATTCGGTCAATTAGGCATTTGGGATTTTATTTTTAAATCCCTCTTCCAATTCCACTTGAAGCAGCTGGGCATCTCTTTGATTGGACTAAACGAAGTAAATATATTTATTGTACGCTTCTGTACTCCGAGCTGTATCTAGTCTTGCTTATCCTCTCTTCACATTGAAGATGCTTTTGCGATGGTGTGTTTTCAGTTCTTGACCGTTTTTGAGTGCTGTTCTGAATCGATTACGTCAGTCAAATGATCGTTATATTCTCGTCTCCACTTAGGTAATCTTCTCAGGGAATGTTTTTGCATTTCTTTGTTTGCATTTTTATATACATACTTTTCAGCCGACATGGATAAATATTTTCCTATATTGATAGATCCAACATTAAAGTTGATTGAAATCGAAAGAGTAAGTCCCTTTTTTTGGTTATGTGGCTTGCTGCTGTATTCAGGTCTGACTTACTTATGAATATTTTTCGCATGTTTGATCCGCTGCTGAGATGCACTGCTTCATATTCTTCGGCAAGTTTGAGTGCCTTTCTCTAACTCATAGTGCCTCGTGAATTTATTCATTTTGTGATTTTTATTGATGATATATATACCCACCCGATGTTTGGCTATTTCAATCGGCTGATAACTGAGGAAATCGTTTCTTAAATTGACGATTGTATCTTTTTAAGAAAGGGCAATTTTCCATAAATTCAAGTTTTTACGACGAACGGTTTCGATGCACCGCTCTATCATCAGATCCTGATGGAACCTTGATTATGGTAGCCCTTATCATCCCTGTGGAGGTTTTCTGAGGAAAATGAATGTGGAAGAGATAAGTTCTCGGGGGGTTTCAGCACGTCTGCTCAAATTCGTAGACGGCAGTTTCTTTGTATTTGCAATCGGTTTTTTTTAGAGTGGTTGATGTTGTGTGCATGTGTGTGATCTGAAGATGCACCCTGAAATACTGGCATAACAGTTCTGTGAAAGTGTACTCAATTAAGCTGTTGGAAATGGGAGATTTTTCGTCTTCAGCGGAGCCAGCGAATTTGGCGGCACTCGCTGGAAAAACTTTCGCATTTGAAGATGATAATAAGCTAATGAAAATACCGGGTACTTTTCCCCTTCAAAGTAGTGCCAGGGTTGTGCTTGAAGCAGTAGAGACTAATACCTATTTACAACCAAAAATAAAACGAGGAGCGTCCGGAATCTTCCCCTGTCGGAGTCGGTATTGAACGATTCAAGCACAACCCCCGTGGTAAACTTAATGATGATGCCATGCATCGAAAGCCCTGTGAGTTTTATGCACAGGGTGTTTTTTTATGAATCTGCAATACTTCAAGAGGAGGATGGGGAGACAGTTTTAAGCATTTTTTTGTCAATAAAAAATCAATCTTTGAGCTTAATAAAAGAAGATCTGTGAGCGAATGTCAACAATACGATTGCGCAGTCTCACCCATTTTGAGATTGATTTATTTTGACAATTATAACCGTAAATTTTCATCCAACTATAATTATTTAATGTCAGTAAAAATCCTGAGTATTAAATGAAATTCGAAAAGGATGGATACCATAGAAAAACAATTTTCATGGTAGCTGCTAAGTGCGGTAAATAAATGTTTGCGTTTCTATAGCTCAGTAACAAAGGAGTTGCGACCCCATGTTTATAGGAAAAAAATGCTTGCTTAAAATTGCCTCCCCTACCACTTCCTGAAGAATTGCAGATTCCTCGTGAAATATCCTGTATACAGCCCCATAAGACGCCTCGTTAGGTAAGTGGGAGAGGTTTACTGGGACACCAGCCGTTTACAGGAGAAAAATAGGAGCGCATTGTAGTTATTCGACTGCTGATTTAAACCAAGCATCTTTTCTTTATTTTTTCGGGAGAAAACAATTCCCATATCTACCCGCGCGACAAGATATTTTTCTTATTTTATCGTTTCTCTCGAATCTAGAACTGCCTAAACAATAAATGAAGGATATTAATACATTTATTAATATCCTTAATTTATTGTTTAGGTGCCATAGCTCAGTAACTAAGGATGTGCGACTCCATATTTAAGGACTAAAAAATGCTCGAAATTGTCTCTCCTACCACTTCCGGCAGTATTGTAGGTTCCTCATGAAACTCCGTATGTATCACATCTGTTGTGAATCGACTTTATTTGAAGAAATAACGTATGATTTGAAAAGATTAGCTGATAGGAGAATCGAGTGGAGAGTTGCGTCAAACCAATCTTAGGATTATTGACCAGTGATGATGATAACATATGAATGTCTGCATCAAAATGCAACCGTTTTCGGTCATCTCTCGGAACTGTCTCCGCATGGCAACGAGTCGGAGGGGGCGTGGAAAAGGAGGTGGAGCTGGTTGGTTTTGCGGTGTTGTCGCGGACGGCCTGTTTCAATTCCTTCCGACTTCCGTGTGGTTGGAGAGAGAGAATTTTTGGGGGGCGTCGGGGCTGACCTGGAGGAAGGGGGCGGGTCTGGTGGTGTACAGTTCATTGAGAGTGTTCGGTCAGAAGGAGTGGATCGCGGAATTGTGTGTTGCGTCCGGAAGTGTATACCCTCTTCAGTGTTTCCATAGAGCAGACGCTCTTCCTCATCCCCCCCACTTCCCCTTCCTATTTCCGTCATTAGAATGCATAAACGCGTCCCGCATGGCCGCCCGGGCTTGATAATCTTCCGCTTCGATTCCGTTCGAACCCCTTCTTTTCCTATTCCTGTTATACCTCTGTTTTTTCCCCCTTTATCGCATGCCTCAACTTTATACTCCCACGACCCCTAAACGAATGTCCGGTGTGACCTGTTCCTGCCTCTCCCTCGACTCAGTCCTGTTCCGTTCTCGTATTTTCTTCGCTGTCAGCAATATTCTCACCCGTTATGATCGCAATCAGACCTAGATCTATTCATTTCCTTGCGAAATGTCTTTTAAAAAATTCTGCTTTTCCAGCGGCTCACTAATATCGTCATTTGAACTTATCCTTGAATGATGTAGGTCAAGACGATCAGTCTGTATTTTAGTAAACTGTTTCAATAGGGAAAATTGATCGTCGTAACGATTAGCTTTTCTGGCCAATATAATTCTTGATAGCATACCTTGATAAGACTTGGTATTCTCTTCCTTTTACATAATGGTGCGTTTCTATTTTTTATGCTAAACATTACAATGCTTTAAGACAGTTTCTCAGGTATTCATTCCCCCAGTTTTGTTGCGGCCTTTTCACATGACTGGTATATCCCGGAAAAGTTTTCCTTGCCCTTTCCCTTCAAATGTATAGATCGTTTATTATATTTCAGTTTTAAATTATTCATGTCTTAAAAATGTACAACAGTGGAAAGAATAGGCTTGTTTAGATATTTGTTTGGAACGCAGCATTGTAAGATGCAGAGAGAAAGCTCTCATTGGAGGAAGAGAACAGGGTCATCTTGTTGGGTGAAGGGCGGTAATCCAAATTTATAATTGAGGTAAGGATACAGTGGGTTAGCGGAGGCTTTCAGATTTGATGGCATTGATTTGCCAGTACGCGTGCACGAAAACCTAAATAAAATGTTCCATTGAAAGTGGTGATTCAATTTTGGTATCAAATCTCATTTTTTAGATTCTTACTGTCATGGATAACCAAGCATCTTCTGGTATTCTTTCTACTCAATCACAAACAATGGTATTGAAGGAGTGATGTACTGGCTTATACATTCGTAGATGGATGAGAAGACTATAGCCTATGCAGTGAATTGGATGGTTTTATGTTCACCAATTATTTTTTTAATATCAAGATTTTATGATTTGGTTGCTTGAAATGAAGCAAGTTGGTGGAAATTTAGTTTGCTAGATGGACATCCGTTATCGGAGTGGATTACCTTACAATGACGACCTTACGAGATCTTGTATTATTGTTTAGAAGTGCTCTTCATACTAATGTAGGAAGCATCGTTTCATTGAACCATCTTCATCCACTCCGGTGCTATAATTTGAATTATAACCTTTGCATGAAGGAGGGTAGTCTCGCTACCGCTACGACACTTTTTCCTGCTGAACACCAAGGGAATCGGCGGTAGAGCTGCGGATCATATGGAGCACACGTTTCTTTGTAAAAAAAAGTGTAAATCAGCGAAAGAATGGTTACGTTGGACTATCTACGTCTGTGGTTAAATTTTGACCCTTTTTCTGCGAGCTGTCTGGCGCTCTGTTCTCTCATGCCGGTCGCAACAATGGTGGATTACTTCAACACCGGCACTTCCGCCCCGTCAACACTGAAATGGGAGGTAGCTGGGGGAGGAAATGTTGGCGAAGCGTGGAGAGGGGAGGGAGTGAATTTGGGAGTGGGTTATGCATTTTTATCTGTAGGATTTCGGTGGTGGAAAGAGCGAGGGGGGGGAGGGAGTGAAATGAGGGGAGGTAATTGTTTGGTTGGTGGTATGAAGGGGAGGGGGGGTGGATTGCGCCCCTTCCATTACTCGTCTCGTTCTAGCGGAACGATTCGCTGTGGCCTCCTTTCTTCAACTCCCGCCATTGAATTCATACGTATGTGCGTGCTTTTTTTCGTGCGTTAGTGTCTCTTGTCTGGATTTCGCTCGCGGCGAATTTCGGTACTGAGAGTCTCGGTAAGCATTATTTATTATATTTGTGTTTTTCCTTGTCTTGACCTCTATTTTATAATGATCAAATGTATCTAGGAGTTTATGTCAAAATGATGCAAAACTTTTATGCCGAGACGTTTCGGTTTATTTGTTTACCATCTTCAGGGCTTTAAAAGAAAAAACGAGTGTAAAATATTATTGATAAAAGTGTAAATAATACGAGTGTAAAAAAATTATAAAAATATTGTTTTTAACCTTTTAATTTTGTTTATGTATCAATATTGTACACTCGTTTTTCATTTAAAGCCCTGAAGATGGTTTACAAATAAACCGAAACGTCGCGTCGCCATAAAAATTTTGCTTCATTTTGACTTAAACTCCAAGGTACTTATGATCATTATTTACTATAGTATTCTACCGTTTAAGGCGATTAAAGTTGGTGAGTTGTTGTAGAATTTGAGTTTTGATGATCTGCTGGATTTTCGGGTTTCCCGCCGGGTATCGTTTTGGGTACATGGTCCCAATGTTTTAACGGCTACGTCTGCCGTCGCCTGCCATTCTACCCCTGAAGACGATGACAGACTAAGACGTCGAAACGTTGGGACCAGGCCCGTGCTAGAGCCCTTCTTTGGGCGATGGACGGCCATGGTCAGAGGGCGCCAAAGATTTCCAGGCTGAAGGGCGCAGCGGGATACGGCGGAGTGTCCCGGCGGCCCAGCACGGGCCTGGTTGGGACCATTACCTCAGAACAATCTCTGGTGGGAACGCGAAAATTATTCCTGTAGTTGGATTTTTGCTTCGAAGGACGCCTTTCTTCCGCTCCAGCGATCTTTTTTGGTGCCGTATTAATCGTTAAAAAAACTCATGCAGTAATCTATAAATTGTAAATGAATGAAATCGTACACTATCATTTCATGATGAAAAATTCATCTATTTTTGAGGCAAGTAAATATAGTAAAGTAACTTTGTATGCGAGACATCAAGTCCCAGGTCACACTTTTTTCCTCAGTATTCCCAGAAAGGGAATTTCTAGGAAGAGACAAAAATTCATTTGTTCCGTTTTGCCTACCATGTAGGATTCAAAAGGCGTTACGCTAGAACAAAGAACTGTCTGGGGCACAGCTTGTATGGGCCGCATTGATCTGAAAATATTCAAAATTATTTTCTAAGTATTTGTCATCGAATTAGTGGGCGGTACGCCAAATTTGAGCACTTTTATTAAAAAAGAGCACTATTTTTTTGGACCACCATAGGAGACACTCGTCAATATTTGGCTGCCTCATGAACTTGAAAATTTAACCTCAGTACTTTCTCTGGTGTATAACATGTGTTCTGGTGTATATATGCTGTTCGATTGACGTATTATTAATGTTTCAATGTTTTTTAATCTCCTTACTCAGGTTGTGGGTAAAAACTAATGCATTTTTAAGTAAGTTCTGTCGGAAGGTCCGCCTAACTTCAGCTGTGGTGTGCATTCCTTCCCCGTTGCTCCTCTTTTCATGCACGGATTCCTTGCCTGTCATCACGGAATTCCTTTCGGCTCTTGGCCTCCTCACGTAGTTCCTAATGGGACGCGAAGTGGTCCGGACGCGATATCCGAGATGCACGTGTTGTAATTGGTGAGGAAGTGAAACTCTGACCAAAAAAACACGCCTTAACTGGTCGGCGAATCAACACAGCCGCCTGGATGAGTGACCCAAAAAGCGATGTTCCGCACATTCGCGTAAAAAAACGCATTGGTGAACGTGTACCGGTCAGTAGGGTGACTGAAGTTTGAAGAAATGCTTCGTTGCTATCGCCTAGCTCAAAGATCCCAAAGAACAATTTATCCTATCGCCTATCTCAAGGACAATTTATCTATGTTTCATTGATTTTTTCTGTAAGTGTAGGTTGATTAATTTTAGTAAAAGTGTGAAGTGAACAAAATTTAAGTCTTAAATTTGGAGAAAGTTTAGAAAAAACTCCAATTACTACTTCGCTGGTGGCCCTTTTTAATTGGTTTGCATCTTGCCATTTTTACTTAATTTCTCGAAGAGAAACGTTTAGGAGGTGTAATTTTCTTCTTTATTGAAGTGGTTTCGTTTCGATTGCCTAGTGAATCCACTCCTGAAAATAGCTGTTTTCTTGTCTGTTGGGCCCATCCTATTCGCCATTGATATTTTGTTTCGGGCCTTCTCAGTCACGCTTTGAGATAGCTTTCATTTTTTTCTCCTTCTATCGTGTCCCTGTTCTTGTTTCCTACATCTTAATCAAGTACGCTGAGTAAAACGTTTTCTACGGGAGAGGATTGCGAATGAAGCGATTACTTGCTAAAGATGTTTTCGCGTTATCGAACCAAGCACGGTCACCATTGTCTGTACTACGATATTTTTATCGTAGCTATTCTTGAATATCTGAATTGAAGAATCTACTCGTGCTTTGAAAGAAGATAGCTTTTTTTATACCTTTAGCCTTTTAACCATGAAGCATCTTGGGGAAAGTATTTTTTTCGCTCAACTATCCTTGGGAACTTTCATGAAGCGTGGTAGTTCGTGCGTTTCACAGACATATTTTTTATCGACCGAGTACGTAAAAATATGGCAATACGAGCTGCATTTTCTGTACTATACAAATTGATTCAGCGTTGAATCACGAACAGTGGCTTTTTAGTTTAATTATAACTTTTTCATGCCAATAACGGAACCTGGCCACTAATTTAACGAGATGGTCAATTTCTTTTAATTATTTAAATGAATATAATAGTTGTGGCCGTCCCAATGGATGGTAATTCCAAGAAGTGAAGCCCCTTTTAATAAGAACACCGTAAACGTTTGTTCCCTTGAGTCCATGAAAAGTCCGGGAGGTGATCGCCCAGCGTGACTGGACTTAAAGTGGGAGAATGCCTTGGGAAGCTTCTGGCGTGGGATTCTCCACGAACGCCTTGCATAGTGGGGAATAAATTATTTTCTTTTTAATTTCTCTAGTTTTAGATTTTATCTCTATTGATTTTGATGAAAACAGAAGCAATGACGATTTTGAAAATGTGCACTGTGGTTTTTCGGCACTAATAACTATTTTGTTGTTTTTTACCAATATCACATGTTGATTTTATATCTTCTATCATATAATATTTGATTCTGTATTCAACTCGCAATCCTTTTTTCAGAGCATAAACGGAAATTCTGAAAAAAAGTTGATTGAATACAACATAAAGTGCTTATTGATGAATTTTGAATATCCTATCATGTAACATTTAATGTCATATTATACGCTATTTTGTCGTTTTGAGCTAATAATTGCAAAAATACTACGTAATTATGAATATAAATAGGATAAGAACTCACTTTACGGGGTAGTACAAAATTGGCACCCAATATTAATGCTTTCGGCAGTTGCTTCGCAATTGGCATTTTTTTCCTTTATTCCCTTGTTTTTGTATTCTTTGCGCAGCCCTAATTTGGTTTGAGTTTCCTCTAGCATTTGACATTTCGTGTACGAAACTTTCATTGGACAACTTCCTGACGATCCCGTTGGATTGGATTTTACTTGGAATGCAATTTTTACGTTTCACTCGGTATAAACTCACGCGTTAAAAACTCTTCCAGCTTTTCTCTAACTCGCATAGGTTCACCCTTGTCTTCTAAGTTCACTCAGCTACATTTAGCACATAGATGCGAAGGTATATGGAGTTCTCTAATTCAGGGGGAATTAAATATTCTTGTCAGTGTTTACAATTTTTATTTTTATTTTCATCGATGTAAACGAAAATAAATCAGTTCGCATCCGGAAATTTTTAACATTTTTCGCAGAAATCACAATAACAGTTTTTGCAGTAAAGAAAATATTGCGGTATAATTTTTGCTGGGTAGGGTATGCTGAAAACCGTGATAGAGGGAAGGATACCTGGTAGGGCGGGGAAAGGCTCATGGGTAGAATCAAATAAAGCCATAGATGTAGAAGTGATTCGATAATTACCCGTAAAAGCAAATGAAGACGTTACATTAAGGAAGGTGTTCAGTGGTTAAATTTTCCTTATAAGGTAAACAAATTTTCCTCTATTTTACCGGGTGAGGAAAGTTGCATGAAAAATTATGCAAATCATATCGATCCTTGCCCTTTCCCACACCAAACTTAACTCTTTAATTCCCAGAGATGCCCATTCTTTTTTATACCTACCTTAACCAGTGTATGGTACTTGAAATTAAGGTTTAATTAACCATCGAGGTCGTTTTCGGGTGCACTTGATTGATGAGAAATGTTCCGACTTTTTGCTCTTCATCACCCGAGTTCGCAGCTCGTCTTTCATTTTTTTCCTTCACCATAGCTACGTCTGCTAGCTCTCTTCTCCTCCCCAGTCTCCCATTTCTGCGTTGCCGCCTAGAAAATATACCGGCATAATTTGTGTTGGATAGGGTAAGCTGAAAACCGTGATTGAGGACAGGATACCAGCTAAACGGGGAATAGCTCATGAGCGAGGCCATAGATATGAGAGTGATCCGATCTATCTCATTGGAAGCCAATGAAGACATAATATTTGGGAAGGTATACAGTCCGGCATGAGTGATTAATTTTTCCATATGAGGTCCCTGGAAGCGAAGGGGTACCAGTGCAATTTTTATAATTTCGGAGATTTTTTTTTTTATCATCAACTTCCCCGTAAACAGCACATAACGGCCTTGTACAACGAGAGTTCCCAACATTAACGAAGTACAACACAAACATCCATGCCCTGGACTAGGATCACCTACTCAGGCGGGATTCGAACCCACGACCTAAGGTTTGGCAGGCGAAGACTTTACGCCACCGCCACCGAAGCCATATTGCAGATAATGGAACTGTTAGGGTACAGAGTACTGCTGTGGCAAAGAGATACAAGTGAATCACTGAATCTATAAGTATGTTTGTATATACGTATCAGTAATTCACATTTATCCCTTAGCCTCGACCAAATTATGTACCCCACCAACCATTATCTGCACTTATCTCCTACATTATGATAAATTCGTATCCCTTGGCTTCTGTTTTAATCACATTAACCTACTTTATCCAGCCTCAGTGGCGGCGGGGTTAAGTCTTCGCGTGCCAAACAAGAGGTCGCGGGTTCGAGTCCCGCCTGGGTAGATTTCCCTTATCCAGGGCATGGTTGTTTGTGCACGTACAATTGTTAAATTTGTTGATATACCCCGATATAAAATGGCCAATATGAGCTGTATTCGGTGGTTTGGCACTAAAATAAAAAATAAATGCAATGAAAACCAGTATATTTTGCTTGCAGTGATGGCTTAATTAACCATCGAGGTCGTTTTCGGGTGTACTTAATTGAGATGAAATTTTGCGATTTTTTTGCATCCCGAGTACGCATTCCGTCTTTCATTTTTTTCCTACTCCTGTGCTTCGTCTCTCTCCTCTTCCCCCATCACCCATGTCTACCTCGTCCCGCCGCAGAAGCGAACCCCACCCCCTCCCGGAAGGAAGAAACCCGCCCTCTCATCCACCCTTCCGCGCCAGTAGTCACACCTTCGCCGCAGCACATGGCGTTCTCTCTCCCCCAAGGCCCTTGTGTGGGGGTGGGAAGGGGAGCAGGTCAGCCACGGAGTGACCGGAGGGAAGGCAGGGGCGCGAGGGTTCCCAGGCAGCGTTCCGTGAACGGCTTTTCCAGCGAGGGGCGGGCGGGCGGGCGGCCTCCGTGGCTCGTGTGGACGCACGTCCTCGTGCAGGGCAGGCCGAGTCCTCTAAGGATGGTAATCGGATGTCTTCATCTGAGGAGGCTCGCTGTAAGCGGGGGTGTATTATTTATTAAAGTATTCTACCGATTAGTGTAGGTTTCCATGGAGTGCTCGAGAAGAATTCCGTCAGCCTCCCCTTCCATCATGCACTTCCTTCTTCTTTTCACAATGAGACATAATCCCTTCCATTCTATCTAAAAATCCTATTCTTTTCCTTCCTCTCCCTCGTTTATCTAGCATTCTACCCTCTAACACTGTTTTCAACATCCCCTCCCCGATAAGTACTCGCTCCATCCACACCTTCTGTCTCATCCGTATCTCATCTAAAAGCTGCCTCTCCTCACCCACCATGTCCAGCACTTGCTCGTTCCTCCTCCTCTCCGTCCACTTCACTCTCTCCATTCTTCGCCACGCACACATCTCGAATGCCTCCAGTCTTCTCTCGTCCTCCTTCTTAAGTGTCCACGTTTCTACCCCGTAAAGCGCTACACTCCACATCAGACTCTTCACTAACATTTTCTTTAAATTATTACATAGCGAACCTCACAGAAGCTCCTTCCTGTTCACGAACGCCTCCTTTGCTAATGCAATCCTCTTCCTTATGTCCTTACTACTGTATCCGTTTTCCTTTAACGTACTGCCTACTGCTCAACCTGCTCAAGTTTTTCACCACCCACCTTCATATTAAGTCTCACATTCCTCGCTCATGATGGTTTACAAAACCACATAACCTTGATCTTCTTGTGATTAATAAGCGGGGGTGTATATAAAAAATATATATGCGTGCGCTCCTGTTTCTTAAAGGCGTAATTACCTTGTTGCGGACGGAAAGAGATTGCAGCGCGTATGTGCTGTCCAAAATAGTCATATAATGGAGATTACGATATGTAAAATCTTGAAGTGACTTCTCTTAAGTACTGAAATTACGAGTCCATCGCTGTTGTTACATATTAATAAATAAAATGTTAAGAAAAATTTTCCCGGCTCAAGTTGGTAACGAGAAAAATTATTGCAAATTTGCGAATCATACCGATTCTTAACCCTTCCCTCACCAAACTTCTACTTTCTCATTCCCATTGATGCCCATTCTTTTCCATTCCATCGGTAAACCCTGTCCTTTTTTCTCCATCTATCTCTTACTGAAAATCCTTCCTTCCATCACGGTTTTCGTCATACCTTCCCCGCATATTATATATCCCCGACGTTCCGTTCTAGGGCTCTGTCTATTCCGTATCTCATAATGAGGCAGTTATCCTGTCGTACCCCAATGATTGCAGTTTTTATGCAATGTAAAGAAGCCTATCGCTTAGTCAAGGCATGTATTCTTTTCGTGACTGACGTGTCATTCCGTGACACTTTGTCTGTGCTCTTTGAAGCGTCTCCCCCCAAGGGACCTTTCCACCCCCCCCCCCCCCCCTCTGCTCTCTGCTCGAAAGCTTCCGGAGACTTCTCGAATCTGATGGAGTCGATAGTGGTGACGAAAGGGACAAGTCACGAAACGCGTCGTTCCGTTGACAAATTGTGGGTGGATCGTCTTGCTCAGTATGTCGCTCGCGTGCCAGTCAAACACGCTCGTGTAAGCTCGAAGAGTTGTGAAAATTCAATTCTTCAGAAAGTAGACTTTTCCGTGGTGAACCATTCTCCCTGGCGAGAATATTTTGCCGCAGTCTCATTGAAGCAATGACAGACTATTTTGATGTAAATATAGGAGAAGAATATAAAATGTAGATGGATGAACAATTTAGTTTTTCTAAAAATATTCGTTCCTCTTTATAGGCTTTAAGAATTTCATCCTGGTTCCTGGAAACTTCCTAAACTTCCTTTAATAACTCCTTGAATATTCTCTCATATTTTAGAATATTTTGAGAAATGAGATGAACATATTGGGCAAACCGATGATTTAACCTATATTTAGTTTTCGGGATGAGGTTTCGCGGATCGGCCCCTTTGGTGAAAGAATTCTGACTGCTTTCTGCTAGTCATCTTTCATTTTACCAATGAATACCTTACAAAAAAAGTGCATGACACCCGCATTGCATTAAATATCAAGATCCCGCATGCTTGTTGCATTGTCTCCTACAGTTACCATCAATTTGATCACTCTTTCTTTAGTCCCACGGAATGACCGGGCAACTAAGACTGGAAGACATTCGACACTCTACCTTGCTACCCAACCCATGACTACTCCCTTTGGATCATATCAAGGTTAGACCACCCCGCACCACCCCTATCGTAGGGATGTATCATCTCTATATGACACCCTCCTGGCACGCCCTCATGTTTCGGTATCTGTTTTCATAGCTATTCATCCACGCATTGCGTCTACAAGGCTCGTCAGGGATCCGTGACATCGGGTAGTATTTTCATAATAATGGCAAAGGAGACTTTTATGACCAGGTTAGCATTAATTCGAGAATCTTGGTCTTAGTATACAAATCGTGATCGTCTGTTGTTGATTGTTTAATCACCCGATGTAAAGGCCATATTGTGCTGTTTTCGGGTGTAATTCAGATAAATAAAATAAATAAAAGCCTGACGTTGGTCTGATGAGTAAGTACTTTTTATTATTATTTTTATCTACTTTCCCTCTTGGTTTTCGCGAATTCTTGTGGCATTGGCGATTTTGACCCTAAAGAACAGGGATGTAGTGAGTTGGAGACATTTTAAATATGTGATTTACAAAGCCTGAATTGAGCACATTTTCCGTCCCTCAGAATGATAGCTCTAGCGATAGTTTTTGAGGGTCCAAAAAAGTGATCGCTCGACCCATCATTTTCTGAATAAAACGGTCGTTCCCACCGTCCGTTTTTTCATTGCTTTTTCCGTCACTTTCCGTGTTTACTATCGTCATTCATTTTTAAGCCAAGCATCGCGTTGCAATCGCTGATATCGGCCGTGCGTTTTGATTGACTGCTGGAGCGATTACTGGAGATGTCCCTCGAAAGGAGTGGAAAAATGATCGTGTAATTCAGGCTTTAGCTATTTTCAGCTGTAGCGCTCTCGTAGAAAGAAAAGCCGTAGTTCTCCGAAGTACTGAAACGCGGGAGCTGATGAAGGAGGATGGGAAGAGACCGGGGGTAATCGAGATGCGGGTATACAGGAGAGTGGAGAAGATGAAAGCGACGCAGAGACACATAAACCAAGGAGGTCTAGACGTCGTGGGTGAGGAAACGGCTAGAGGGGATTAGGAGGTGACTAAGGGTGTGGTTGGAGCGTGTTCTAAATGGAGAGGGAATGTAGAAAACCATGTTGGAAAGCAGAATGTTAGGTAAGCGAGGGAGGGGTGAGAAATAGATACGTGGTCATACGATGATTAACAATCAGCCTCATTCCGTGCTGAAGGAAGAAATTCCGTGTGGGAAGGGGTTAGACCGGGTGATTCGGGAAATGTTCAATACAAATTTACCGTGATCGGCAGAGTACCTGACGTGAGAAGTAATCATCTTCACCAGTTGCGTAGCCAGTGGAGGGTCCCGAGGAGTCCGGATCCCCCTCCCCCTTAATACGCCCCCAAAATATGAAAACACGATTTATTTTCCCTCATAAAAGAAAACAAAATATTGAAAAATCGTGAATTTACAAAATAATTATTTTACAAATGAAGTTTTTCCGATTATTAAAAGTGTTAAAATTAGTTTAAAACCTCTACTTAGTACCCTGATTTTCAAAAATTTTCCCCCTTGGTTTTGAACCCCCGCTGAACGAAATTCCTAACTACACCACTGATCTACGCCTACATACTACCCCGCAAGCCGTATCCTGCCTCATAACAGGCGTGTTACGAGGGGTTTTAGGTCACCAGCCCTTATGTACTAAGTTATTTTCTACAACATGTGTAACATTCAAGTATATTGAAGGTTGGAACAAACATACTAGCGTGAGTAAATTCACCCCAGAAAACAAATTCTGAAATAAGATTTGGGATTCAGGGTATTCCGCTAGCAGTTGTTAGCGTATTAAAATCAAAGAATTTCTTTTGTAGTTGGCTCGTTCTCAATTGAATACTTTGAATTGACAGTTTAATTAATCATTCTGGTTTCGTGTAAAGGATTATCTGGGCAGAGTATAATTATGGGCTTCTCTTGTTTCCCACCATAATTTATTCCTATAATATTCTTTCTTTTCTTCTCCGCCGTTTTCCTCTTTTTATATTTTTTTTGGACCTCTAAGGAATATACTAAAAATTACCCGGAATGGATCCCTAGTTCATCTCGGGAATTTTATTTTGATGTCGAATATTTCTTTCTGGTCATGAAATATTACTAGTGTTTTTCCATTCAATTCTTCTCCGGGCTCTTCTCTCACAGGGACTGACTGTGTGTATGGTAAATATTTCTCTGTTATGGCTTAAAATGACAATTTTTATGTCTCTGTCGTGTAAATACTTGTTCGTGGAATGCACTATTTGTCGCTAACGGAGAGGAACACAAGAATCCATTATTGTGAACTTGACTCTCCACTGTCAGGTTCACTTTTTGTGTAATTTATTCAGAGATTTTTTGAGATATTTCTGTCAAGGTCTGTTGGTATTAAAACACGCTCGTAAATAATTGGAGTATTCTTTCCTGATAAAGCGACGATTTTTTAAATTCTCCCAGCGAACCTTTGAAGATAATTCTTCCTGACGTCCTTACCTTAACGTATATTCCGGCTGAAAAAAAACTTCCGTATGCGTGACCATCTACAATTAATATTGTTTCTTGTATGATTACTTGAGAATTTTTCGGTGTCATTGACGCTTGTAAATTTTCTGGTAAGTGTGTATTATAATAACGACCATCCGTTTCCACGGACGATGGTTTAGTTTATGTCGTGGTATATTTTTTAAATCTACTCATTAAGTCTTCTCTTCACCTATGAGCGAATCCTGGTTTAGAAATCTAGTGATCATATTGTTATGATTTCGTTATTGCATTTGCTAATTCTATAATTGTCGTGGTTTCACTCGTAATCAAGTTTTTTTTCGAGATGGTTGAAGTATAAAATCACTTCAGCATGTACTTTATTTTATTTTCTTACTGCTGTACAGTTTTCAATATCTAAGTTTAGAACTAATTTGCTAGCATCCGTATGCTCCCGTGAAACCTTTTGTGCCGCTGCCAACTGCGTGTCATTAAAATCATTCTCTTACTAGTAGGTCCGTTAGTCGTTTGATGCTCGGCTGAGCCTGGCGTGGAGGCACTTTTATGGTCTGCTACCTTTTCTCCCTGTGGATGACATCCTTGACCAACTCGCTGGCCAAACACTTACGAAGACCCTCTTAACGGATGCAAAAAAACTGCTTTAGTACGATGCTAGCTTGAACCAGTGCCATCTCGTAAAGTTTTGTCATAAGTTATCTTGATATTGTTCTTTTTTTCTTAAATTAGATATAGTGGTGGAAATAAAATGTGTAAATCCTTCCTTTGTAAGGAGTCCAATTGCATTTGAGAAACGCCGTCGCCTGTTCATGGGAGCGCTCACGGAGCTATATGCTGGTTAGCTTTGAAAATAAGTTCAGTTTTCATCAATCGATTCATGCTTAAGTTTCATGGTCAATGTTATATTTACAAGACTAAACTTTTAATTTGTACTGCTGGTATTTTTTATTGTTTTGATTCTATTTTCACTATTAGTTTTCAGTAATAAATCTGACAGTGGTGAACAAGCTTCAATGGAGGCATATTAAATAAGTGATCACTTAGCAATTTTCAACTATAGCCCTGTTGTGGGATGAAATAACCGCAGGAATTCCCCCGCGTGTAATGAAGATCTTAGGTCTCGACTTCCTTTGATTGAACTCGAAAGCCTCGATTTATTACTGCTATTGGTAATGATGTCCTTGATTATAATATTCCTTTATGTGCAGATGCCCGTGCTTGTTGGAATGATGCCTGTCTCGCGATATACGTTATCACTTTCAACAGCTGGGTATAGATAGTGGGTAAGAGATTGTGCCATTTTGTTGCTAACGCTGCATTAGGTTAGAGTTGAATTTTTCTCGGCGAGGAGGCAAATTTGAACCATATAAAAATATTGATCGTGTCAAAAAGAGTCGAAACACTGGAGAAGTACGTATACTGAAACTTAGGCAACGGATAGTTTATAGTTTCGTCACGAGTATTCACCTTGCCTTCACTCCACTGATCAACTGATCAACTCCTCGTAAAATTTTAACTAATTAAATAGATGTAATTCTAAATTTTAGGGCTTAGGCGCGTAGAAGTTGTAGAAGGTAGCTGTTTTCTCCGCGAGTTTATTTTAACGGTCGATTCGTCGGAGTACTCGCATATATTTCTCAGTGTTCTTGAGAAAGGAGGACAGGTTTGGCTCAAGTATGAATGATGTGATGATGCTTAACCTTTTTGTTGCGTTAGTGAATAGAACGAGTGAAAAAAAACAAGTGTTCAAATCCATTAGTTACGGAGTCTACTCCTCTTGATTTCATCCGGACTAATGATACGTGGAAAACTGAATGCAATGCCAAAAACGTTCGGAGACGTGAAAAAATTGCACTCGTGCATTCGCGAGTGACGACCTCGAAAAACGTCGGCTAGCAGCGGGTATCGTGATGTTATAGAAAAGGAAGGGAAATGAATCTTCTCTGGTACCTTCATGCCGTGGATGCGAGTTAACACTAATGGGAACCGGGAGCGGTATGAGTTCCCATAAGTGTCGTTTCATAGTGTTGCCTCTCGCCTATGCGAGACGTGGCGTACTGTTGTTCACTTCGGCGTGGCAAAACCGTTGCTTATCCTTGAGGGGGCGAGTGGAACAAATCACGAGGCGCAGGGGACACGCCCCCTTGTCTCCCGATTGGGAAAGAGATTGATTAGCCGGGGCCTTCTGTGTGGGGCATTAAGTCCTTTTTATCCGTCCATTTATCTACGCATTTGAACTTTCTCTCTCTCTTTCTCTCCCTAGTGTGTTGTCCGGCTACTGCCGTTTAAAAAACTTTCATTCAAATCGAAAATGATTTGTAAGCGCTCCAAATTGGAGGTATAAGCGGCCCGACGGGGTCAGTGGAGGCTTTACTCTTTGGAGTTTTTGGCTAAGTAAATTAGCTCCGTGATATGTTACACTTTAATGAACCACCTCTTCCGTTTTCAGCAATTATGGGCTCTCAAAAGGGTCACGATATTCCCAGCATTGTTGTTCAGATACCTGTTTCTAATCCCAAGGAAAGTACGTGCACTACTGGTTACTTGCCATACATCGCTCATCTCAGAACCGGATATATAAGAGTCAATTAATTTATTAGCCAACATATCTTGTCTAATTAAGCTATTGACGTTGATGCGTTGTACTCATTGAAAATATCTCAATTTCGATTAATGTGGATCTTGGCATTAAAGATGGAAAATCTTGCTAGACTAATAGTTGGCTTGTTTGGATGTGTTCAAAGCTAAACTAAATCATTGTTAACAGTGAAAAAAACGATTGACTTTGGTGTATTAAATGTTTATTACACCGGTAAGTTGTTAGACCACCATAGCGGCAGGGGAGCCATTCCTTGCCAAAGTAAGTCTTGGGAGGTGTTAGAAGTTTTGAAATGCGTAGTTGGTTTTGCTGGTAGGCACTAGATAGGCTCGCTTTTCTTGGAAGGTAATGTTCCATGCGTAGATAGCGAATGCACGCATGCTTAATCGTCTTCTTCTCGTATAATGCGTGCGTTTCCCTGGCTTATCTTCTGCGAAATACGCACTATATGCTTCCCACACTGGAAACTCTCTCATCAGTACATCTCTCCTGTACTGTCTGTCTGGTTAAAGTACAAATTTTGATTTAACGGTCTTGCATTTTTTATAATTGTACCTTTTCTGTTTTTGAAAATATTATGAAACATGGCTGAGTAATAAATTCATGAATAGAAGCAGATGCGCAGAAGCCATAAAAGCCGTGGTCTTGTTATGGAAATTCAGCGATGTGTAATATGTATTTGATAGGTTTTTATTTGGACTGTATCACAGACCTCCTTATTTAGATGTCTTCAGGAATTCCAGTTTCTTATTGCTGGAAAGGAATATCTTTTAACCTTTCCTATGAAAAATAGTTCGTTATCTCACGAAAATCATGTAATTTACTATGATGTTGCGAATTTAAAAGATCTTATACTGTATCCTATTTGTCTTTTGATCCCAGCTGTATGAATCATTCCTTTGTTTATTTTCCTTGTTGTTACAAACGGAGAGAATCTAGTTCCATCCGCAATTTCTTTTCTTCTTCGCATATCTCCAATACGTTCTTCATCGTTTTTCATTCTCACCCATTCTCATATTCTCGCCGGCCTCGGTGGCGGCGGGGTAACGTTTCCGCCTGCCAAACAAGAGGTCGCGAGTTCGAGTAGGTTTCCCCGGTCCAGGGCATGGTCGTTTGTGTACGTTTACTTGTTACATTTGTTGAACACCCCGGTGTAAAATGGCCAATAAGAGCTGTATCCGGTGGTTTGAGAATAAAATAAAAACATGTTCACCTCATCCTCTTAACCGTACCCCAGCGTCCACGTTTCCGACCCGTAAAGCGCAGTGATTCGCTTTTGTTAGACAGCGACTTTAATGTATGCAACACGAACTAAATTTGGAAACTTTGACGAATATTATATCTGTCTCACTTTATCTTCTCAATTCTCCTCCATACTCTTAAACTTCTCAAACTTCTCCCTGCTCTCATCCTCTTATTTCAGTGTCCACATTGCCAACTCGTTAAGCGCTGCGTCACTGTAACTCGACAGTGAATTTGATCGTCTGAAGTGAACTTCGAGGGAATGTCTTGGGTGATTCCTTCTATTTTCAGCCCTCGTCATCTTCATTCTACTTCTTCCTCATATCTGGAACTCATCCACTGCTTTATCACCCTCTGACCTCGTCTTCCACGTTTCCTACCCGTTTAGTGCTGCTTTCACTGATAGTGGACAGTGAATTTCATGGTCTGCAACGGACCTCGCGGCGAGACTTGGACGGGCTTTACTGCTCCTCTCAAATTTACGTCTCAGCGTCCACGTTTCCAATCCGTTCAGCGCAGCGCTGCGATTAACTGGTACCCGGTGGTGAATTTGATGATCTGAAACGGACTGGGACGGACCTTATGTCTCTTCTTATGTATCGGGACGCTCCCGCGTTTTCCTCGCTGCTATCTCCCTTGCCACTCTTCCGACGTGGTTCCCTCGTTCGTTTCCCCTACCAGCGGGTCACCAGGAGGGAGAGGAGGAGGGTGTTGGGGGAGGGGGTGGTTACGGGGCGTAGAACCGGTTTTGATCGGAGGGGAGGGCGACGGTCACACCTGAGTGAGATGTGTGTAGGGGATTTGGGAAGTGGAAAGGGTGGGGAAAAGTGGTTGTGTGTGTATGTGAATTTGTTTGTGTGTGCGTGTGGTAGCATTTGGAGGAGTGGTGGGGTGAAGGGACTGTTGTTTATCGTTTGGAGGCATTCCCCCAGATCACTACGAGGCTATGGGATTTGCTCTATAATTAGGGTGGATGTTAGCTAAAAATTGAATGTGGAAGAATGTAACTGGGCTATAGATTGCAACCAGAGGGGAAGATACTGAACAGGTGTCGAGTATAAAACTATCTCTTGCTGGTGTTAAATGCGTTCAATTTTCCTTTTCCTTGGACACTTTTACTATTTATTTTACATCAGTCCTTCTGGAATTATTTTAGGAAAAGCAATTTGTGTTCTTTCCCATATTTTATTTTTCTTCTACTTGTTGGAGTTGGATACTCTTTGTAAAACATTGTAGTTCTTACCATGGGCATACCCAGCGAGGGCCGGGAGGGGGGCAGCTGCCCCTCCCCTTACCCCCTAGTAGCAAAAATCGCATAAGTCGTTGAGGAAAATCATGACGGTATTGAAATCAAAGTTTTCATAATTTTTCTTTAAACCCACGAAAAATGATATTAGTGTAAGGCATGCAAGTAAAATAATGTTTTTTCAAGCAAATAACTTTAAAAAATAATAAAGCGCCGTTATAGTTTTCTTGAAATGTTCGTTTCATTTACCTTTTTCATGCTTAAATGTTACAGCTATGGCATGCCACCCTCTTCCCCTAGTTTTGATCCTGGGTACGCTCCTGGTTCTTACACACCTTCCCCTAAGTGAAGTTATATTTACTGATAGTTGTGCGTATGACTTAATGTTCCAGTATAGCCATCTTGAGCGCTAAATCACTGCTGCTCTACCAATAGGCCCATTCCCTTAATGCCGAATAATAATTTATTCCCGAAACTCGTATCACTTGAAAGTTAAAATATGTGCGCAACACTGTTTCTGTCTCCTCCTTGAATGCGTATTAACGTCGAACTATTCAACTCTATCACAAATAGGGCTGAGGAAAGTGGCGTCAGTCACAGCTCCCGTCCATCATCATAGACGCTACGCCGCATCTACCTACCTTGCTTACCCGTCTCTGATGACTTTACGAAATTAGTGAGTAGGCGATAACAAATTCGTACCTTAACTATTTGAAAGCTACATATTTAGTTTTTATGGACGATTTTTTCCATTAAAAGCTCGTTTTCAATACAGCTTTGGCTTTGTCTTGGAAGAGACAAGTAAGCTCAGGGGCGAGGAGCAAATGCTAGCTACTCTCTAAAAGCAGGGATTGATCATTCGGTTGATTCCATCTGCTCGACTGGGCCTTGAGGGATGTCATGATTTCCCGCTTGGAAGTTGCATTGTGAAGTCCGCTGCTCCTTGGTAGTCCATCAATTGGTTTCTTGAATAAAATTGCGAAATCTATTTGAGGTGATCGACCCCATTGTTTTTATGCTGATTTTGTTGCACGATTTTTTCCACTAGATGGTTGAATGCTTTTTCCTGCGCTATTCATGAAAGTATTTATTGTTTAGGAATTGAACGAAGAGATTTTGTGAATTCCTTTGTGAAGCATCTCATTAATGTTTCGGCAAGCAGTGGAGTATGAGATAATGCATTTTGCAGGTTGGATAGTGACGCAGTGAATGACCTGGAATAATTTGATGGTAATCTTCAAATTCATATCTACGGAGCATAAAAACTATTACAAGATGGAGAGGTTGCTTTATCAACATTGCACACTCTTCGGTGTATACGTTTCATTGGATTAAAAAAATGTAATGGGTAATGACTTTTAATATATCGTGAACTATGTTTGCAAACTTAGTATCTTGATGAATATGTTCATTTTTTACCCAGTATTCGTCATAGAATACCATTTGAATTACACCACATTAGGAGTGATAAGTTTTCGTAGCTTTGACATTATTTCGAATTGACTGTATGATCTGGTGATTTTTACATTAATATGTATCTTTGGAAATGACCAATATTCGGCGAAAGACTCGTCAATTCATTCGACTCATTCTATCTCACATGGACATTTTTGCGTGGTTTTAATTTCTTGCAAGGATACCGTTTTTGTGGTGCCTGTGGTTTTTTCTTTGAGACTCAAATTTTGGTCATTGAATTTTGATAAAAATTTTTCATTTCGATCCTCAAATATTATTGGATACACATGTAGAGTTATTAAGTGAAAATATAAATGTATAAAGCGTTCCCGTATTTTCCGTTGTCTTCATTAAGGTGGACAATTAAATAAACTATACCTAATTTTAATGAGAATTTTGAGATTTACGAAGAATTGTGTGATCTCTTAGCTGTCAATCTTTTTTATTTGCATAGAATGTGTGTTATCGGATGCTATGCAATGTGTGCTGTCGGAGAACTTCTTATCTTTACGTGTCGAGATTCTGTGTTATATGGCATGATTCATACGACCTAAAATACACCCTTCTGTACGCATTATTATCTTGAGTGTGCGACTTCATTGCAAGCAACGGAATTTTATTTCGTTGAGTCACTTGTTCAAATGCCACGGGCGCAAGGGAATTCGCGACTGTAATTCAAGCAGCGCTTTCGCTGCGTTCGCCTTTTATGCATAGTTCGGAAAGGTCGACGTAATTTCGCGGTCAGTTGCTTCACTTTCAAGTGCCTATGCTGTGTCGCCATTTTCCGTTGTGAAGTTACTGTCACGCATTTTATGATGAGAATACCATTTGTCTCTGAATAGTTGCCTCGTCTGCTTTAGGAGCTAACGTTTGTTATAGTTTTGGTCCATAGTTTCCAGTTCTCCCGCATGTTCGTATTTCGGTGTCTCTAAGTGTGAGGAATCTATAAAGAGACGAATTCGTCACTAATTCTAAACACAGGACCACCGTCTTCTTATAAGTGCTTGTTATTCTTTGCACTTATTTTGGCAATGAGTATTGAATTACAATTCTAGTATTGTGGGATATCCATGAATGCGAATAACTGATTCGAATTTTCGCTGAATGATCATGCGCATGACGGTTCATTCAGATAGGATATATTAAAAACTGAATTTATACAGGCACAGGCTGGGCGTCGCCGTAGCTTATAGGCGTGTTAGTGAATATTATCTCAAAATAAGTTGTTAAAAAGGTATGGTTGTTCTGAAATGAATCCATATTAGTCGCTTTCATAAGAAGAGAACAAGCGTTCGGAGAAGTAAAATAGCTTTAGTATGCTATTCGGGACCATATGACTATTCGTCAACGATTGCTGAACGGTACTATTGCTCCATTTTTATTCCTGAATTTAGGGTATTATCTATCAGATTTCGGAAAAAAACTCCAAATCAACAATAATGCTCGTTTATTTTCAATAGGAATATTTATAAGAAATAATCTATCGGTTGGAGTATTCACAAGAAGATGTCATATCATGAGAAATGAGACCTCAGCTTCCTGATTTTTATAAATGTGTCATTTTCGGTTTATTATTTCGTGACCTTCATCCAATCAAAATATCGGGTTATCTTCTTCCTTTTCTGCTTGCTTACTATCTTCCGTTGTATCTCAGATTTTCGGATATCAACATGGCCTTCACCCACAACTCACGGTCAATTCACTCCCACTCATCGTCTTAATCTCACCCAACATTTTCCTCTTTTCGACTTTTGGTTCGATCGTGGGTTTGAATTCGCGCGTTCGAATCTCCTTCCATGCTACGTTGAAATCTATGTCCAATGGAGGTTGAGTGCTCCTGACTCATGGCGATTTATAATTTAAGCTATGTTTATTGCAACTTTAATTTGTTCGAAAATTCCTCCCAGGGATAATCATATGCCTTGCCCAGAATTCGAAGCCGGATCCCCCGATTCCACGCCAGGATGCTCTACCACTTAAGATATCGTAAATATGCGGTAGAAGAACTCCATCCAAAACATTCCTCTTTCCTCTTGAAATTTTACACCTTTTGTGCTCTCCGGGTGATCTATAAAGATACTCCCCTGAGTAGTCCCCTTTTTTGTCCTTGAAAGAAGCTTAACTTGTCTTATAATGAAACGTACCAACGTACTTAAGTGTCTGCATAATATACTAAAGTGCTTTCAGCGCAGCATGGACTGCGCATCAATTGTAAAATCATTTTCAAAGACTGTCGATGTATAATTTTTACTCAACGATCTCATTGCTATTCGCTGGAATTAGCGTTGATATTTTATCAGCTGATTTTTACGCTCCGTCGAGATACGCAACTTGATGAACTGGCAGAAGTTATATTCAAAATTTAACTCCATCAAGTCAAGTTAAGGTGGCTGGAAGGTTTCTTTGAAAATGGACACATTTCAGTGAAACTTGGCATTTTATTTGTGATATCCTAGGATAAAATTGAAATAATTTTCAAGTCACTGAATATATTTAATAGGCGATCGATGCAATGTTATTACATTGTCGTATAGAAATTGGCATAAATTACGGCATAATTCAGATACAAATGTACATATTTCCTTCCAAGGCATTATGTGAAGGTATCATATGACTTTAAAAAAATCGAAATCCTTAATTCTTTTACAAGGTGGAATGTAGTTGTCGTCACTCGCAGCTGCCATCCAATCATGTTGAATGCTACGTTGCATCTCCCTCCCTCACTTTCACTGAAGTCTCTTATACCGTTACGAAATTGGCGAGTTGGAGAAAACCGTGCCGGTATTTATTTATATATATTTGAGAGTTATACGGTGAATTTAGAAGAATTTTTTTAAGGATGACAAAAATGTGTCGTTTATCTGTTGTGTAATATTTCGAAGCCTGCCGCACGAGCAGGGGTGAAATATAAATTGCCATAAGAAAAAATTCCCCGGGACCGGAAATCTAACCACGGACCTTTGGTACTATTGCCATGGGAATTCAGGAACCTGGATAGCGTAGTGGTCAGCCGAAGGTCCGTGGTCCGATTTCCGGTGAAGGAGAATTTTTTCTCAGGGAAATTTATATTTTTTCATTGTTATTTCCATTGCTGCGAGATTAGCGAGTCCCTACTTGTAAATAATTATCTGTCCTCCTGTGTAACATGGATTTCTTATATTTGCTCGTATCAATATGGGCTTTCGGAGACCAGCGATTACCGTAGCAACCGCCTTAGTTACGTTTTGAACGCGAGGCTGTACTCCCCTGGCTCGGACAATGTAGTCATTGGTTCCTCCCTTCCTCCCGATCTGTGTGTGTGAGTCTCATGGACGGTGTGCCGGAGGAGGGGAAGGATTTCATGCCAGGTTGGACGCGGGGCGCCTCTCTCTCAAATCCATTTCGTTTCCGGTCGACCTCGATGTCCACCGAGGCAGCTGTCAAGCCCGCTAAAGCCATTTCCACGACTCTTGTTCGTTCGGTGAGTGGGACGCCGCCGAGGATTATTTCCTCTCTTTTAAAACGCGACGACGACTTCTTTCTGTGTCCGCTTTTAAAAGTTTTTTGGAGATTTCGTTCCTGTGCCTTGAACCGGACGCGTCGCCAAGGGGTCCGTAGACGTCTAGGATGAGCTGGCAGTTATGGCTGACCATTTGCGGACGCGGGGATGAGGTCTCCGGGCGTCAGACCATGCTGGTCTGCATGAGACCGAGTGCTCGTTGAGAAACCAATGTTCAAGCTTGTAAATGTGGCTCTCCTGTGAATAGAATGGGAGGTGTCGGTCAGATTAAAGTAATAATTAGGGTAATACAAATTGTTTTAATTGTGTCTGTAACTGTCCGGTCATTGATAGAGTGAGTGAAATGAAATACTTGGGAGTAATTATGGATAGTAATCTACGCTGGGATAAACACTTACTTACTGTAAAAAAATGCCTTAGAAGTGCCTTGTCCAAATTTGACTACCTACGAAGAAAATGTCCTCTTCCGGTTAAAATAACCATTTATCATGCCCTTGTTCATTCCAAACTTTCTTATGGTAAAATCTGCTGGGGCAGTGCATACATGAACACATTTAAGTGTGCACTCATTTTGCAAAAAAAAAATAATTAGGGTAATACTGTCTAAAACTTACTATGAGCACTCATTTCCGTTGTTTGTGGCCCTAAATTTGTTGCCACTAAGGCATTTGTATTTATACAAAGTGCTTAAATTGTTTTTTGCCAGAAGTGGAAATATGCCGAGTGTAAGTGACAAATATAAATATAATTTAAGGAATGAGTCATTTATAGTTGCAAATAGACCCAAGTTAACTGTATATAAACGCTGTTTTATTTACATGGGGCCAAAATCATTTCATCTACTGCCCGCTAGAATAAAAAAAAATAAAACCACAAATGTCATGTTGAGACTTGCTAAAGACTGGCTCTTCTCGCAAGAAAAAGTTGAAAATTTATTTCGATGTTATTTACATAAAACTTAATGTATCATGTACCGCATTATTATGTTATTGGCATACATTTTTGTTACATGATGGTGGCTCAATTCTGGTCCTATGACCTTCGAGAACACCTAAAGCTCCTTCTCTTTTTTCATTGTATTAAGATGTAAAAAAACAAATGTAGGAGTAATAAATTATTATTATTATTATTATTATTATAATTGGGTTTTGAATGGAAAAACCGTCATACTGTGGAGGATGACAATATTTCTACTAGAAGTATTTCCTTCAACTGAAAATGAGAAGAAAACCGCCCATATAGTTCAGCTAGTATCGATCTTACGTCGAATAAATGACACATTTCGCGGAAGTTTTTTTACTTTTCATTTTACGACTCACTCAGTCAGTAATTCAGTCCGAATGTTGGTTTGTATAGGTGAGGGTAGACCTCACTCCATGTTCAGTCACTAGCTCGTGAATTTCACATTCAGGGTAATGGGCTTTCCTTTACCTTTCCCTGGGCCTCCTCGTATTATGTATGAGGTTTTTGTTTCGGGGTGTCCTAAGGCTCACCCGAGATGCGAACCCCGAACCCCTCGATCAGCAGCCAAGCACTGTATCCACTGGGCTACCACTTTCCCGAATTTTTTCAAATAATAATATTCCTTTTTATAACTTTAATTATATATAATATAACTTAATAATATAACTTTATTCCACTCATATGCAATTACATTACAGCAGAATGGAATATATAGGTACCCCCTGTGAAATCGTTTTGGGGCTACCATCATACACTGTCTATACAGAACTTGTGCTTTCGATGCATGACAAATAAATTTCTTTCGTTGATTTCAGTGATATTTATTTTTCTTATCGTTTGCATTCAATTGTGATATTCCAGTAATGTACATGCACATAATACGAATGCACATGGTTACGAACTTGCTTTTAAAAACGCATAACAATAACATACAAACGTACAATGCAATTTGTATCGAGAACATTTTATGCTGCCTTTCGTAGCAAAAAATCTACTTCCACAGTTTATTTACGGCGGAGGCACTCTCATTCCGTGAAGCACTATTGCAAATCCAATTCCCCTCTTCATTTTTCGGCCAACCAAGGTTTCTCATAACGGCTTATGCTGAAACTTTGGGTGGCTAGTGTTACAGGTGCTTTTTGATGTTGCTAGATGTTTCCACGTGTAGCAACATCAAAAAGCACATAGCAACGTCAAAACATAATTGCCTGGTTCAATTTTAATGAATGTGTTGATTAACAATTGGATTCTTTTTTGCATGTGTTAATCGCCCGAGTAAGTTGTTTATTACAAGAAATGGTTTCATACTGTTAAAGATCGTTTGACGTATTTGACAATCGGTATTCTGCATTCCTCTTGGATGATTCCTCAATATTTCGGATAAAGTAGCATCTTTGCTTGGTCTGCATATTGATTTTCTGTGTTTATGTCAGGTCGTTAGGGGAGTATATTTAATGTGTACAGAGTTTTATTTCTTCCTTAACGTTCCCTTTGCTCTTTTTTACGTGTTCATTTGTACACTACCACGGCCTCGGGAAGAAGTTCATCTCTACCAGTTATAATACTACGAGTACTTAACCTAATTTTCATTGCCTTTACCGTGGTATATTATTAGTGGGTGATTCTGCATTTCTTCATATTCAATGCGCTTTGCTGTATTCTAAATGAAATACTGTCTTCCGAGTCTCTGTATTATGAGCTTACTTAAAATATCAACTGTAGTAATATTGGCTTGCGGTCAAAAATTATTCCCGTTTTATTATGTAGGGTACATTTTGTTCCAACTTTTTTACGGAGATTCAACTGCAACCACGTTATCTTTGGGGAATATGATATTGAACTCTTATAATTATTCTTATTTATACTGCAATAACAAGGGAATTCGTTTCATTTGGTTACATGTTTATTTATTTTCCGCCGTAGTTGAGGAAAAGTCAATTTACTTTGCATCTGGCTTAAGATAAAAGTATTTCCTCGTAATCTCTTCACCAAAATTTTGGTTTTAACCTTTGATCGAGATGTATCAATATAGATTCGTTTTCTCATGCATACACACTCCACAGATATGCGGCCTTCACCCCTGGCATTGCCACTGCTTTTCGTTGAGGCCTTTCATTTTCTGAAATCGGCAGATATATTTTATGAGCGAGAAGTCCCCGTTGTGATTTCTGACTCACGCTGTTCAACTCAATCGGAAGCCGCGTCGCTTGATTTACGCCGAGGAATTCCCATGGCGACGGGCAACAATGGCTCTCAGCCGAATCCTGCCTGCCCCGTGCGTAGCGATGCGTAGCACTCCTGTGGATGTCTCGCACCGCATGTTTCGCCGTGTCGAATGCCTCTTTCCTCTTTTCCATTCCCTGTCACGGGCCCAATATCCCCTCCGTGCTGCCCTGCCAATAAATTTCTCCCTCCATCGACCCTTAGCAGTCTCCAGTTAGCGCTGTGGCAGCCATTTATTTTCTTCAAAGGAAAGAGAATTTTGGGCATGAGACTGGGGTTTCTCAATGTAAATTTACAATATATGTATTACTAACTTTCTACAGGGTGGTACTGAGATTCTAATGATTTTTCCCAGCAATTTTGTCGTTATACTAGATTTTTTACGTCTTTGCAAATTAAATACGATTTTCCAATCATTACTATGATCAGAATACACTTTGTTTTGCCCTAAACCTTTGACTGAAGAATGTTTCTAATTAAAAAATGTTTACCAACAATTCAGTGTGCGAAATAGATAATAGAGGAAAATGTTCAGTAGCAGTAACAGAATCTATGGGACACTCAAAATCTGGCCTAGTTGTCGCTTGGGTATACATGTGTGATTTTTTTATGAAAATAGATGATAATTAGCTTGTTCACTTGTTGAATATTCCTTTAATTTCTTTGCAAAGCATATTTTTTGGCATTCAAAAGTCGAGGCTTTTGTCTGCTTCTTTTCCTTAAGAATATCGTTTGTCTTGCGAATTGTGAGTCTCTCATAGCAATAATATTGCAATCAAAATTTCCAAATACCGTTTATGCCATTTCTCCATCTTATTCAAGATTCTAACTACGGTTAGGGAACTGAAAATGTCTTTATCAGTTTATGAAACCGTGAAGGTATTGACCTCAGTTTTCTGATTACATCAGTTGTATTTTATCCGACTTGATCACATTTTCGCCAATCATTTTCACCATCTTACCGGACCCTCTGCCAAGGATAAATGATATAATTATTCGAGGCACCAATTACAAGTGACTCAGATGATTTCCTGGGCTATTTTCTTGTCTTGAAAGAGATAGATACCGAAGTGGAAGTGAAGACTAGTGGATCACCCTACCTGAATTAATTACAAGCCTGTTTTGACAATAATACTGCTTACTTTTGGGATGCAAATAGTCTATAGTTTTCAGTTAAAGAGTTTTAAGTAAAAAAACGGGAACTAGCCATAGAGAGAATACATAATTAATTACTCTGACACATTTCATAAAAAGCGAAATCGCTAGGAAGTAATTTTCGCGTAATGGTATTTATTTCGAACTTTCGAACATTTGGCGTCAAAGTTAGAAGCCTAACCGTCTTTCCAATATACTCTTCGCTTTTCTTCAATGTTTCTATGTATGAGAATTGAGCAGAAGACTGTTCCACAGGCTGAGTTACTGCCGTAATGAAAACACTCACTTAAAGTTTATCCTTTAACATTTCCCAAATAATTACGCGAACAAAACTGATGGGGGGATTATATTTGGACGCACAATTACAATTGCTCAATATCGTATTATGTTAAACAAGATATTCCAGAAAGAATTTCAAAATCGAGCTGATATTGCATTCCAAGAGCTATCATTGCTATCGTGCTATCATTGTTGTGTTTAAACTGGGATGTATGTGAAGTTCGCGTTTATAGGGCTTAAATTTAGACCACTGCTGTAATATCGGTCTTATTTTAAATTTGCACCACATAATAATGATAATCATTATTTTTCATCTTGTTATTTCTCATATTAGGGTAGATTAGCCTGGCATTTCCAGACAGCAGCTATTTCTGTACACCCTCCATATCCCCTTAACTCCTATAGTGGTTGGCGACCCTTCACAAGGCTCCTCGAAACCCTTTGTTTGAACCCGCCGTGTTGGAACCAGTATAAGAAGAAAACGGATCCAGTCCGCCCTCATGAGTCCTCCACTTGACCACTCCAGCCTCCGCTATTGTTTCTTGAGGTCCCCCCTTCCTGCACCTGTATCTACCGCGTATGGTTGATTTAAGGCTGGCGGCTTTGTGTTTGTGGTTTTCTAAACTCTTTGAAGTGCTTTGCATAATATTTTGGTCGCCGTGCTGTGTATGATGAACTGGCGTTGAGCGGGGTACCGAAACAATGAATCAAGTTCATGAATCATATTGATTAAATGTAGAAGACAAGGAGGGATTGTATGTTAATCTACTACATTCTAGTTCACGTACATATTAGACTTGCCGCAAACCGCCTCAATAGGTATATTGCACGAGGTTTTTCGGATACAAGCTTATTACGAGAATACATATTATGTGCCAAGATGAGGTGTGCGTTGTCTTTTTTTCTGAACCCTCCAAATATTTAATTCTTAAAAAATTGGTACGTACTTAAGTGATATTGTAGGTATTCAAAATCACCTAGCAATTGGTTGTTTATTTAGTAATTTTAGTTACTCGGTCATTTTAATTAATCATTATTTCATTCTCCTGCATCCTAAGCCTATGTATTCATTGTTGATGGTGTTGGAGGGAAATAAAAATCGAGAATCTTGTCGAATATTAAAAACACGGACCGGTCATAGGCGGCAATACTGGACAACTAGAGGAGAGTGTAGTTTTAACATTACTCCAGTATCAATAATGTCCCTGTCTAATCTGTACTGATTTTAGGGGGCGGTTTCATACAGTTGAAATCATTGTAGTGCACTTGTTGGAAATCCGAGGCTACAAGCATCTAAAATCCGAATCGAATACTTGGGGACTTGATCCGTGGAGAGAAACCTCTCGCAATCCTGTGTGACGCCTCAATCTCCTGATTCAGTTCATCAGCCCTTCCAGTTCCTTTTTCCATTGTCGTATTTGGCCGTATCTCGTTTCCACCTTATTCTCTTGGCCCCTTCTTTTGTCCAGCCCGCTTCTTTCCTTTCTGCTGTGGGCTCTTTTATCTTCTCCCGTCATCGCCACTTTGGTATGCATTCACTCCCGCTTCTAGGGGAGAGCGTCCGCGTCCACTGTTCTCTCTTACCTCATCCTCATCCATGCTATAAACCCTTTTGGGGACACGGCCCGGCAGTGGAGTGGCCACGGGAGGATTTTCCGGGTCACAACCCCCCTTATTTTGAAATAGGCGCCAAAATCGAGTAATATGCTACTGTTTTTCAAAATTAGCTTGCCTTCATAGATCTGCGTTGCGTCGCCGCCATGAGAGTTCCTGCCCCGCCAGCAAATTTGGCCCTAAACAGATCAAACGTCGCCTAAACAAATGAAAGGCGAAAAGCATTGGCTCCTAAGAATCGGCCCGAGATCATATCATCTTATGATTTTTGGCCAAACGCACAATAAATATGTTGTTTTGTGCATTTTCACGCAATTTTATTTCTTAAAATATTCTTCTTCTCTATTAATAGCATTCGAAGTTAATATGGCGATCGTAGAGTTGCTAATCATGTATATAGTGATGGCACTTGCCAATGCATTATTATGACCTTTTAAGTTTTATTTCCTAACTCGGAATATAAGAAAAATAACAAATTACATACATTCAGTGAACATGAGTAACGTGAAAAGTTATAAGGAACATTTATTTATGATACTGTTGTTCAAACAGATTATCCCAGCCATGTTATCTAAATAGCTTCAACTGAACAGATTATGAGGGCACAATTATAAAATATAAATTGGCATTTAAACAACTGTAGTCACCAGCAAGAAGCTCTCACGCTGTATTTAGCTTGTGATGCCATTGACGGGTATACGTTATGTTAATCTATGCTCCTCAGTGATTGTATTCTACAATTCTACTATTCTGTAGTCTAGGGTTAATATTTGTCCTATGTTTAGGAAAGTTACTAAACAACTTCAAAATAATGTTGAATAATAAAATTAGCAGCATTCGTCACTCCCATTTGAGCCACTGCTGCATATTTGCATTCCTAAGTTTCCCATAAACAAACACCAATTCGAAATCGCCGGTGAACTGTCGCCATCACGCAGGGAAAATGCGACATGATCAGAATTTTCTGCGACGACGCAGCGAGGTGGCGACATGACCTCATCAATTCTCAAAGACGGGCTCTGATTAGCTCGCGAAATTTTCCGGGGGTGGGACCCCAGGACTCTTTCCCTGCTGTTTTCCATGCACCCTGGAAGGGTCCCGAAATCTCCGGTAAACCCCTTCCCCCAAATTTCAAAGTCCTGGGTACGCAATGCTGTCCACCCGATCCACGTCTTGCTTGTCCTTGTGCAAATTTAGAATCGGACGACTACGTGATCTTCACGGCATACCGGAAGCCAGGCTGAAGAGAACGAGCATACTTCCTCCTAAACCGGCCTTTTTTGGTGGCGGATTACTTGTTTGAAACTTAATCTAAATCTTGAAAACTTCTGGACATGCAACGTAGAACTAGGTAAACATTTTTCTCGATCACAAATATAATAATTTTTACCTTTTGATTATTTTATCAGGTGTAATGCTTAGATATTCATGATACAGGCTCAGCAGGGTCTACCCTGCTTGCCCTGATAATTTCAAGATTATATTATGTAAAATTTTCGAGTAATCCGTCACTTAAAAAGACTGGTCGGGAGGATGCAATGCATCCTGTTAATCTTTATTCCTTGGGATGCCGAAGCTTCGTATTGCATATCTACGGCCTTCAATACATCAAAATTCGAGTGTTTTTTATGTTTCTTTTTTCTCTTACTCGTACAATTATGGCTAAATTATTCCTGTAGTCATTAATGCAAATGGAAGCCAATGATTTATAACAAATGTGGTGTTTCCTCCGTCAGTAATTATCCTCGTTTGATTGCACCTCACTTGTGCCACTTCCTATGCGGCTTATGTGAAGTTTTGAACGTTAGTATTTCATCAGTACTGTTTTAGCTTTATGTATTCAAAATAGGCAATCGGTGAAGAGCTTCACTTGATGCAGTTAAAAACCCTTTGGAAAACCAATGTGGTCAAATTTATATTATTAAGGGTGGTGCAACTCGCTCACGGTGGAACTTTGACCATGGCAGAAACAGAAAATCAAGTTTGCCCCGTTGAATTGAAAATTGGAAATGTTTTTTTTTTCTTCCAGTAAATGCTTTCTCCACGTTTAAAGGAACGTTGGACAATTTTATAGTAGGAGGACATTTTTTATTTAATTATGGCAAACTTTTAAACCAGCATGATGATTTCATTTATCGACTTTTTAAATTTTTTTAAAACTAAACCATTTTTTAACCAGCATTTTGAAAATATTTAGCTCTTTGACCAAAATATATTGATATGATGATGGTTATAGTCGCAAATTTTATTAATAGGATAATATTGGTTATTAATCACACAATGGATATAATTTTAGTGTAGTCTCATGATGGGCATAATAATTAAAAAATTGTCGACTAAAGTTCTTTCCGCAATTATAATATTATATTATTTTGCTAGGGAACTTCTAGGCATTTCTGTTGTGGTGGCATGAAAAGGGCTAGCAGATTTCTCCCTTCGACAGGGATCTCTTTCTCCGTCCTCTTCCCTTCGTCTAATCCTCTCCCTTGTGCAAGTACCGTTTGGTCGAGGATTATGGCTGGGATTGGAGCATGGAAGCATGATTGTGGGATATAAGCAGTGTGGGTGCCCTCTCTCTTGTCTTTATTTTGAGGCGACATTAACCCCGCTCCGTGTCACGCGGACACCCTCTTCATTATTCTCCCTTGATTTCACTCCAGGCCGGCTCGCCAAGTTCACTAATCTCGCCAGTCCTCGCCCACGCTTCAGAATTTTCTATGGAGACCGAAAAGAGATCTGCTAGATATGAGCTGCTCGTATGCCTCGGCGATGAAAGGGACTTAAAGAAAACGCGGTGCCTGGCAAATCCTATGGTAAAACTTAGTCGTTTTACTTTCATTTTACTTTTTTTTTTGGTGTCACAGAGGCTGAACTTGGTGGGTTCAAACCAAGGAAACTAGCGGGTTCAACGCCCGCGGAGGTAATCGCTTAGAATTTTTATCATTCGGCTCCTTAGGAGCGAAAGAATTTTTTCTTTCTTTGAAATGGGTTCCAACCCATTTCATACATTTTTGCAGTTTTCCAAAGGAAAAAATGACACGCATTTTAGTCGTTTGCTCTGCCAAGGAGACTTGTATTTCCTTGTTTTCTTCTTCGGGTTCTCTTAATTGTAATCCTTCCGCCAAAGACCGTTCTCGCGTTGAAAAATTCTGTTGAGTAGAAAAAAAGGACTGCCCCTCCAATTATCGGATGAAGTATTTTCAGAGCTCCGACAGCGCAGGCCTAATCCCAGATGTTGGCGAAGAGAACGGGCGGAATGCGGTGCGATTTAACTGGGGGTTAATTATAATCATCAACGCCAGCATCCGTTCTCCTGCCGTCGTGAATATTCCAGGGCGATTTTTCCGTTCTCGGCAACGGTTTCGCACTTAATCGAAAAGTTCTGCAGATTCTTTCTCACGCGTATCCAGCCCTCCCATCATTCCTATATAATTGCTGGTTTCCTTGTTACATAGCGGTCATTTCCCTTAAACTATGTGAATCCGATGGTGCTTGATACCTTGAAGTACTTGATTTGGACTCAAATCCATTACATAAAATGGTATTGCATGGCGTACGACCGAATTATAGATCCTTCGTATCTAAGTCATTTTTCGAATTGACCGTATGGATGCCTCCGGTAACGGAGTTTTTTTGCCCTTAGGAAAAATCAATTTTTACTGATGAAACATAGCTCTTGTCTTGCGAGTTCATGGGTAGTTGTTTCATTTCTTTGACGCCATATGTAAACCATATTAAAGCATTCCTATTGAATAGAATGATTAGATAGAACGTAAGGAGTATTTGTTACATAAATTAGTTGTTACTTTCTCGCGGGGGCCAGAAATATTTCGCATTACTATCCAATATGGTGCTTGGAGTGAAAAATGTATCGATATCTCGCTCGTCCCTCAATTGAAGTTTCCTAATTTATTCAATGTTGTACCTACTCCATAATTTCTTACCGCGAATAAATTTAATTTCTGTGTTGTTTTATATTCCTGTGGCGTTGAAAAATTAAAGAGGCTCCTAATGGGTATATCACTTTTTCCACGGACGTATTATTAAATTCGAAAGCCTTTTCACCAACGATATGGTTTTTAGATAAGAATAATGGGAAGATACTTAAATTGTAATTTGTGCAATACGTTAAAAAAGAAATTGTAATCGGTGATAAATTGGCAGTTCCCGTTGGGAACTCGCACAGAGATTGGAATCGATCGTAAATCTTTCTCCTTAAAGCGACAAGGGATGATTCATCGTGGGAGCGATAAGTGTTACTGATGGAATAATTTATCTCGCGTCCTACTAATTACGAGAGGGCATTGTACGACCGTCGGAAGCATATTGTACGGACGAATGCATTATTATTTATCCGCAACCCACTTCCTCAGCAAACCAGTAACGTATCGCCTCGTCACCTGACGTTTCTCTCGTGTGTTCTTGAAAGTTTTCCTAGTCTGTCCCTGTCATTTACCGTGTGTTACAGTGACTCAGCCAAATAAATGGCCGTAAGCATTGAAACTGAACATTATTAAGGTCTGTCAAAATATTTGTTTTGCGGAGACTCATCTTCTAAAAATTTAGTCAAGAAGTACCGTGTAGCTCGATGAATTTGAGCATACCTCTGGAGATATTGATAGACTACCGAACTGTTCGAACATTGAGTGTGAATGGAAAATGTTGGCTTGATTATTTAGGGGCTGGTGTTTCGTTCGACAACTCAGCTGACAAGCACAACGAATAAGTGATATTGATGGCGCGGAGTACGGTGTATGGATGGGAATACCCGAGTAAATGGGGCCCTTCAGCTAAAGGAATATATAGTATAGGTGTAATTAGGTACTCGAATCGAACCATGCTGGCACCTTTGTTATTTTGTCCTAATATATAAAGATATTATGACAGGATATAAACTCATCTAATGTTTGTCGCAATTCTTATGCTAATTTCCAATTTCTTATTGGGATGTTTGTGCAATTAAAAAATAGGACAATAAAAATGAAAACAAAGGAGTATTGAATTGTTGTAAATATCGTGTATTTATTGTATTTGTTTTGAATATGGCTAGTATTCCTATATTACGTCCTTTCGTAAGTGAAGTGCTGGAAATGGTGGGTGAGAAGAGGCAGCTTTTACATGAGATGCGGACGAGACAGAAAGTTTGTATGTAGCGTGTCGCGGGGAGGGAATATTGAAATCAGTGTTAGGGGGTTGAGTTTTGAATAAACTAGGGAGAGAATAAGATTTTGGATGAAAGGGAGTTGGCTTTATTGTGAATTTACGAGGGAAGTCTATCAAGGGAGGGGAGACGGCCTGAATACTTCGTAAATACTCCTAGCAAATCCTACCTTAATTGGGAGAATACCTAGAAATGAGTGAAGATGTGAATGTTTTAAAATTTTTATGAAGAAAATATTATTCCAAATATTTAATTTATGATCATTCTATTCTCGACGATTGATAAAAATTGTTTACCTTTCCATTACATTTCGTTTAAATATGATGAGCTACGAATTCGTAAATCTTCATAATTCTTGTTTCTAGCCGAGTTGGGGGAATTCACGAGTTAATTATGTTTGACGATGGAAGTAATTCGGTCGAAATGCACGGTTGGCAGAAATTCCTAAAATACTCTATTCTATTAGTCTCTCCCAACTCAGTTTGAGCCTACGGATCTCATTTATTTGTGCGCTGATGAGCGAGTTCAAGGCCTTCCCGAATCATCTGCTTCAGCGCTTTTCAATCTAAATTTGAACGCGAGCACTAGTGAACAACATTTCTCGGTTTTTGAAAAGAGTACTTTTAGCCTTCGTTTATTCCATTCGTGATCACGTTGACGCTTGCAAAATAAACACGCTTGGCTTCCAAGTGCTGTGATTTCACGCCTAGTTGAATTACTCGGGGAATTCTTTGTTTGAGGACTCTAATGCAATTTCTCATCGTGTCCAACTAAGTCCATTTGCTCAAATGTCTACGCCTTTCCGCAGGAGACTGTTGAGCGATAGTAGAATACGTGAGTTTCTTTTTGAGACATCACGCTATAACTTTTCTCTTGTGTGGCGATTCCAATGAATTTTTCCACTTCCAAATCGGAATGAGGTTTTATTATTTTTTTTTAAACGATGAAGTCTTATTATAATTTAAGATTTTCTTCCGGTCAAGGTAGGTTTTTACGAAACATTTTACGAGTCACCCTTAAATGTCTCCATTATCCTGTTCAACTTCCCTCTTTGATTCACATATTTAGGCCTGTGCGTCTTTTCTCATTCGCCCCCCGCAGCGGCCATGGTTCGCATCGTAAAGCGCAATTTTCCATAAAATAATTCACGGGCGTTTTCTTTTAACTTTTTCCTAACGACCCCCTCTTCAGCTACTTCCTATTCATATTACGCTTCCTTTTTTGAGAATATTCTTCTTTCGATAGCCTTATTCCTTTGTCCTTTTTACTGTAATTTGTATCGCAAGTTGTTAAATTTTTCCACCATTTCTATTTTGTGGCCATCAAATTTTTTGTTTTTACTCATTAAATGTGTACCCTTAAAATCATTACGATTAAATTAACATTTGGATGAGTTAAATTAATTTAATTTCGGAGTAATCTTTATCATAATAGTATTTCAACCCATCCACACAAAAATATTCCTCATTTGAGTTCAAAATTGATTGGAATTCATCTTTGAAATCCTATTTCTTTACAAAAATTTCCATTTTCACATCAGTTTTTCGTAAACTATGCTTTGAAATTCATGTTTATCTTCAACAAATGTTTGTCTTCAATTTATCCTCGAGTTAAAAAAGAAACGCTCGAAGGAATCATTACCAAGGAGGCCCTCCGTTTAGCGGGCTCCCGGGAAAATAATAGCATAGCTCTTTTTTTTTATATTTCAACGGCTCGTTATTCGAAGTGGCCAGGGTTCATTCTTAGTTTTTCACCGGAGAGAGAGAACAAAAAAAAAGGAAAATCTGATCTAAAAAAGCTTTTTTCGCGGAGATCTTTTATTATTTCCAGAAGAGGATCCATTCCATCCAAAATTGAAACAAATGTTCTGAGGGGGGTTGAACGGTCCGCATTATATCTACCCTTTCGCCACCAGTCTCCGGGTGGGAGGTAATCGACCCCTGAACTCTCTCTCAGTGAATGGGCTGGCTCAGGGGCGGCTCTCCCGCCCTCACGGAACGTTGCACTCCTCACCCCAATTTCGGTAGGGGAAGGGGCGGCCCTGCGGATTTTTGGAAAATCATGAGATCCTCGCGGAAGCTGGTTTCGCTCCGGCAAGCTTTTTTGTATTTTTTTCCGACGGAAATGAGCAAATTTAATTCGGGGGATTATGTACGTTATTGCATCCTATGTGCCATAGATTAAAGTGGAGAATTGAATTGCTTTTTCGTTTGAAAATGTTCCAAAATTTTTGTTTTGCTCTTGCATCCCCAAACTATTACATTAATTCGTAGGATCATGTTTTCAAGTTACGTTCCTATTTCATTTCTACCAAAGTACCCATTCAGTTAATCACGCTGTTTTAGCAAATACACGGATGCTCTTCGGTGTATGAAGTTCTAGCCCGAAAAATGACTGTAATTAGATAATTTTGTTTTATAATTATCTTGTAATTTAATCCACCAGGTTTACTCTTTTACATATGTACATAGATCTTCAATCTATCATCTATTTGACAGCTTCAAGTTTTATGGCATTTGTTTGAAAACTTCTGGCATAAATAATGAAGCTATTTGAAACATTTTTGCTTTATAATTATTTGCCCATCGTATTTTCCGAGTCGGATAATAAACTTCTGTATGTAGTTGTTAGCTTTTAGTAGAATCGAAGTAAAACCATTAGGACTACGCTTCTCTTTGTTCACCGCATTAATATATCTGTTGTATTGTCGATATTATAAATTAAATTACAATAAACCTTTCAATATTATTTTGGCAATAAATGTGTGAATAAATTTTCATAATGAATCGCTTTCACAAAGTTTCGCCTCAAACCATCAATTTTGGCTCATGTTTTCCACCACCTTTTATTCTGCGTTGCAAAGTCTCCCGGAAAGTAGAATTGCATTTGATATGGAAGAGATGATTTTGACATCGATACATATGAAGTTTTCATCATAAAAATTCCCAGAAATGTCTCGATTGCAAAGTCGACGCCGTAGTGGATTAGCTTGTAAATCGGTGTCATTCGTTCTGCTCGAGGTTTAGCCGTGGAAAATCATTGCATTCGGGTAGTTGAAGCGTTTTGCCTCCGAAATTAACATTTTCGATTCCCAAATATGGGCTGAAATTTTCCGAGTTCAGCCAATGATTATTAATTTCAAGTAATTATTTTTGCCATTAAATTCTAGTGCTATACGTGGTGATCACGAATTTGTGGCGGTGACCGTTTTGATTAAAAATTAATTTCAGCTTTCATTAGCGTGGGTGGTTTCTGTTATCGGCTCTTTGAACATAATCGAAGTGTGATTGGTTTTTATTGGTGATGTATTTGCCCATACTAAAATGATAACTTGTAGACGTTTTCTTTGAGGGTCATTTATCTGCATCATTTTCAGTTACTTATTTTTATCATCTGTTGAGATGTTTTCTACCGTGATTTCTCGTAATAACATTAGCTTCGAAGTCTACTTAGCTCATCAAAAGTTGGAGAGAGTTGCAAATGATCATAAAATGGTTTACATGAATTGCGAAGAGGGATTAAGATAGTTGCAAGAGTTTGGAGCGTGAAGAAACCTCTCAACGTCTCGAAGTAAATGCAGTTTTATGTTCGCTCGATTTTGGTTTATACTGAAGCGTTCCAACATGTTTCCATGATAATTCATTGGGAGGAGTAAATGAAAATCGCGTCTGATGGCGTATTCGTTTCATTTTGTATTCTGCAGTACCGATTACGACTTCGCTTTTAACAGGCAGTAACGTTTTGATTGCACCCACGCGGCTAGTAGTACCGCTCACCGTTTACTTTTAGAACTTCTGGAAGGACGGAAGAAGTGATTGATTCCCAGCCCGTTCATGGCATGTGGCCAAACACTGACTGCTGCCCCCTTCTGCAGGGGTCCAGAGGTCAACCACCCCTTCACTGCGGTTTCCTTGGTCGCCCCGACTCACTCGCGGTTTTATAATATATACGAGATCCAAGTGGCGGTTGACGCACTGTGCCCGTGCGTTCCTACCGCTTGCTTGCGCGCGCCTGTGCGAGAATTCGCGTTATTTCCTTCTGCCTGCCATACTTCTCCGTTCTCTCGCCCTGGCGGGCCTTTTATCCACCTTTTCCACCTTTCATCGCTTTAATTTCCTTTGATAACGTTCGTCCAGCCATGAATTCCCCTTTCCCTTGGTTGGTTCACTCTTTTCTCCCCGACACACATTTTCGCCAGTTCCTTTAACTTATTCACCTGCGTTCCTTATTCCGTTTCTCAGGTCATGCCCTGCAATCAATCGTGGGGTTGCTTTAACCTCTGGATGTATGCATTAATATCTCGCAGAGCCGAAGATGGTGGATATCAAGTGGCTACAGAGAATTTCCCGCTTTGCGGGGCTATAATTTCAAAGTTTGCACGTGAGAAGGTGTTATCGTGCTTAGCTTGCGTGTATAGCGAAATTTAGAGCTACCATGTTATTTTTCTTCGTGATAGATCATTTAATTGTTGTAAATCATAGAGGCATACCTGTAATGTGTGATACATTACCGTAATTATTCTAAGGATAGCAAAACTCCACGAAGTCCACTAATGTTGGAGTTTTCTGAGTATTAGGTATTATATTTATCATTTTTATTGGCTTGATTAATCCACCAAGAATGAGTTGGGTTTATATGGAGGCCTAGACACCAATACTCCGTTCCATTTCACTCTAGCGGCCTGCATTACCAAGCTGTATTTACTTCGTTAGTTTGCAATTAAGTTTGTCTCTCTAAAATAACTGGTAGTGAGTACTTCTGTGTAAAATACATATATTTCATAGAGCCAGATGTCAAAACTTACTTTAACGTCTACTAATGCTCATGTATAAATTCATAACCATCACGTGACCTGATATTGAATCAAGTACCAATTTGTTTTGTACCACTCTTATTAAAAATAATACAGTGTACCAAAACTACTCGACGTTCTAACGTTAAGCTGCAGAAAGAAAAGTCAGTCATTTATCTAACTTATAAATTCATATTTCTCAAATGCCTCATTTTGGTTGACACCAACCCTCTAATTTGATGTGTCTTAGTCCAATTGTGTTCAAATGAATCAATGGAATAAAGTTTGACGAAGCTGAGGTTGAAGAATAATCCAACATTTTTTATGGAAGATTTCACTGAAATTTGAGTTTTTATTAATATTATTTATTTATTACGAATAATTTAGGTATTTTTTATTTCCGTCCGTCTGATCGCTATCCTTAAGGGTTTAAATGGATTGATTGATGGAAGTATTCTGAAGAAATTTCGTTACTCATTAAGGTGATTCACGTGTTTGTTTTCAGCTTATATTCTTCGCCTTAGCTGCACGAAAATCGTTAAACGCGATTTTGTTCCACGATTTATGTGTTGCACTGCCAGTTCAGATGAATGATTGATTTCGATCACAAATTTCGTGCATACCATTCTTAGCGCCCGAGTAACAGTGGACTAACAATGGTGTCTACTTATGTACGACGAATACAGATGCGCTTCATAGCGGGCCTCCTATTCACTGGGTGTGGAGAATGTCTACTGAATGAAACATTGGCATGTCCAAAAGAGTATTGGCGGCATAAGGGGAGGTTTTTGTGGACGTCTGCTTCCCCTCATCTCACCTCGCGGTCAGCCCCATTCAAGTTTGACTCGCGTGCGAAGCCTTTGTATCCATCCCCTTTAAGAACAACCCGCCCGTCTCGCCTGCGTATATAACAATGGGTCAAGGATTGAGGATCCTTCCTATACCCTTCCTACCCTACCTTTTTTTTTTGATATTTTATTTTTGCTGATATCTCGCCATCCAATCGAGCAGATCATAACCTTCGTTTTTCTCTCTTTTTGCAGGCTGACGCCAGACGGACTTGAGACTTGGAAAAGGCAGAAGTGGGGTTCAGGAGTCGGAGAGAGCCGCGGGATTGACCGATAAGGAGAAAGAGTGCATTATATATAAATTTTAAAGCCGCTCATAACAGTGAATAGACGAGGAAGTGAGGACGTGGAGGGGTTGGGTGTGTTAGGTTTTTGTTTTCTTTTTGATCTTCGAGAAAAGTTTTACGCGAGTGAATGAGTGCGCCAGTGTCGCCGCACCGCGGGAGCGGTGAAGACTAAATAAACCGCTGGAGGAGGAGGAAGGAAGGAAGTACAGGTGTGGAAGAAAATAAAAAAAAGCTTAGAAAGTGTTTTTTTTTTGTGGGTGCGGGGGTTTGGTGGAAGGTTTGGATGCCGCACTCGGGACGCGGACAGAGGCGCAGGACAGATGTGCGCCGTCTGATCTCGTGAAACAAAAGGAAAAAAAGTGAAGAGCGGCGTGCGAAAGAAAACGTCTATGCATGTTTATTTTTAAACGAAATTATTGTAATTAAACACGTGCGTACCATATATATATACATGTACGCATATCGAGTGTGCGGATAGGTGGAATTGTTTTTTTTAAGTTTTTTTTTTCTTAATCGTTCGTGTGACGAAAAAATCGCCGAGATGATAATGATGAACGCGGCTTCACCCCTGCCCCCGGCCTCGTCGTCCGCCTCCTCTTCGGCCGGGGGCGGCGTGATGGTGGGGGCGGCGCCTTCCAACCCGTCGGCGTCGACCATGTCGCAGCCTCCGCCGCCACCGCTTCATCACCCGCCTCCACCGCCGCCGCCGCCGAGCGCCGAGGCGTCCGCCAAGGTGCGGGCCCAGGAGCGGGAAGCGCTGAGTCACGTGATCGCCCAGTGGAACGCCAACCGCCTCGACCTCTTCGAGCTCTCCGAGCCAAACGAGGTGAGTGACCCCTTCTCCCCATGCCACTACTACTATATAGTGCGTGCATCTCTTCCTCTCTTCAGACGCCACGCCGTTTTCTCCCCTACTATCAGCCCCCTAAGGCCACGCCCTCCCCGAACCATGAGTAGGGGAGGGTGGATACGTATGCTGTACACTATACATATATGCATACGTATACAACGGTGTCGGCGACTTGAGGCGTTTCCGCGGATCGCCGTTCGCTCGTGGCCTTTCTCTACTAATTATTGGCGTGTGAAATGATGAACCTCTTATTTCAAAATATTGCCTTGCCAACTATTTTATTGTTCGTTGTTAGAATTTTCATGTCATTTGTACTTAAAGTGAAACATTTATTTTTTTTCTATGGTTAACGTTTCGCTCTTCATCTTTTTACTTTTTGCTCTTCTTGCATCATTACGTCTAGATTGATTAAAACGGGTTATTCTTGTCTATTTTCATCGCCGATTGGGATAGAATTCCTAAGGGACCGAAAATCTACATTTTACGATCCGCCGCGCACTTCTCGAGTCGAACATCTCTCCCCTTTAGTGGAATAGCTGATGGCGTCACGTACTACTTCCAAGCGGGTCACCACGTCTTATTGTTAACTACTTTTTCCCTTTCTTACGTTGGACGTCAAGTTTTTAATTCGAGATTGGCTTGGTAAACCATGAAGATTTATTTTACTCGTCGTAAATTAACTTTCTCTTCCATCTACAGAATTAATTTAATGGATTGCGTTTGGAGTAAACGAGGCAATTGTTGTATTCGCCGGCCTCGGTGGCGTCGGGGTAACGTCCTCGCCTGCCAAACAAGAGGTCGCGGGTTCGAGTCCCGCCAGGTTAGGTTTCCCCTGTCCAGGGAACGGTTGTCCGTGTACGTTTACTTGTTAAAATTTGTTGAATACCCCGATGTGAAATGGCCAATATGAGCTGTATTCGGTGGTTTGAGAATAAAATAAACAACTTAGAAAAATATATACAATGCAAAATGGCGCACCCTAATTTTTTCGAATTTTTATGCTAATGTATTTATATAAAAAAGTCTATGTATAATGGTAATGCTAGTGTATAAGATTCCAAAGACACGAATGGACACGGTGGCGCGCAGTCCCTCAGTGGGCCTTCGGCGTCACGTTTTCGTGCCTCTCACGTCTCACTCCTGTGGCCGCGGGCGGCGCGACCTACCTCCAACTCCCTTCTTCGTGTCTCCGCTATTCCTCCCACCCACGACCAATCCCTTCCTCTCGTTGCTGTACCCCGCCATGGGGCCAATCTCTTGGATAATTCCGTAAGAGAGAGAGAGAGAGAAAAAAGGATCACGTAGTAGGATTTTCGCACCGGTGTTCTCGCACGTGCTCCTGAACGGCGTGGAATTGCTTCGTCCGAATGGTTATCGTCCGAGGTGGTGGAACCGCGACCGTTCTCCACGACTTCCCGCCAAGCGGTGAAATCATCTTCCCTGCGTGCGTATAATCTTTTTATTGAGGCATAGACTCGAGTCCTTGTTTTGGCCGCATCCGCCATCAGTTCCGTCTTCCCATCTCTTTTTTTTCTTGTGGTTATTTCCTGTAGCACTGCGAAGTACCCCGAAAAAAGTTTAATTAGAAATACCAGTTTTTAATGAAATTCATCGATAGATTTCGCAAAACGATTAGTGTATTCGATCAAATCAAATAATAGGGTGTTTTATATTTGCAACCAAGCATGCAAGCCCGTTCGTAAAATGAATCATACCTTCGACGAAAGTTACCAAACTCTGAAGCGTATCGAATTTATGCATTTATTTTTACCGAACTCTTTCGTATAATTGACCAAATTATGAAATGTCGAAATGTTCGATAATAATCGGCAAGAGCGTTTGATAAAAAAATCAAGAGCTTTATTATTTGCATCAAAGTTTAAGTATATTTAACAAAGATACTCCCTATCATACGTTCTCGATAGTTATTAACAAATGTATTTTCCGTGTAGTTTAGTGGCTAATTTGTGAAGTAGTTAATCCCAAGAGGTCTGGACGAAATGGCTGGCCTCAGAAAATCAGTTTGTGAGGGAAAATGTTTGAAATAGCCATGAGTTACGCACACTCTAAATTGACGCTTTTTACATGAAATATATTGGGTTTGGAGGATGAATGATCCTCTCTGTATGCCGTTTGGGCAGATATATGCTGTCTATCAAGTAACCACGAACCGTTTACTCTTAAGTTTTTGAACCATTAACTGATCTAAATGTTTAGTATAGCTCTCGTAGACATGTACAACGTTGTCATTCAACGCTGTGCACTTCCCATGAGTTTATATTTTGATTCGAATTTTTTTCGGTAAAAATTCTAAAGCCATCCGTTATTGATTTCCTCTTTGCTAAGAGATGCAATTTGAAAGAATATGGATTCTCAAACAGCACGAATGTGTGAATTTATCAAACCGGAAGTTTCGAACATTTTTTAATTCTGTTTTTTTTTAAGGTAGTGAAATCTTAGTAATTTTATGTTTTACTCTTCACTTTTTTATCTTCATGATTCACTTTCATAATCCCTGTAAACAGCGTGTAGGTGCTCCTCTTCATTTCTTTTCCTTCAATTTTTCTTTTTTTAGTAGCACTCGTATTTTTATTACTAGTGTTCGTTATTACACTTAAGTCTCTTGTTTTCTGAGTGACTGATTTTTCCTTCGTTTCATTTTTCAATTATTAGCGCATAAATTAAACATTATAACACCCCGTCATTGTCTGCAAATTGTGATTCGTCCGTCGTGAGATTCTCTCTCTTGGGAAATGTTTTTGCCTGCTAGTTTTTAAAACCTTTTCTGAATGACTTGAGATTTGAGAACCTTCTGTTCAAGTTTTTTATGATGATATTTTTTCCTTGGAAGGAAAAATAGTTTTGTATATATTGTAAATAATTTGCCTTATTACGCATATTATAGTTCCCTGCAAAAATTTGGCTTTCAGTCTTTAACTCCCTAATGAGTCGGGTGTATTTCGCGGGTTTCGATTTTAGAGTGACGTTTCTCCCTCTCGTCAATCTCAGTCCACTTCAGGTCGAATTGTGTGGCCAAAGTCTCTCTTACCGTACCCGACTAGTTTATCCGACTTTATTCTCGCCGTAAGATATCTTACGAGTAATTAATAATAGCTGGCTAGAGAGAGAAGGATATTGGAAGAAAGATTGAATTGGGCGGGCAGCTGTGAGCAAACCAATCTTCGGATTGCCACTTAAAGGCGTCGAGAAAGTTGATGGCTTTCCGTTTGTGAATTATGGATTCCCCCCCCGAGGCGTGTGTATTTCTCGTAGGAATCGGATTTCGTCACGGCGAGGCTAAATAACTTCCATAATTCTTTTAGAGGTGGTCGGTAGTGGGAAGGGCTGAATGGAGAAGTTGGGGGAGGGGTCATTTGTTGGGAATGAAGAGGAAAGGTCTGGGGTTTAGAGTTCGCGCATTCTATCACGTTTTTTCCTCTTGCGGAAGGGGGTCTCAGATGTCGCGTCGTAGCTGTGGGAGTGGTCGTGAGAACTTCGAAGTGTGGGTGTGGTTTTTTTTATTTGGAAAGAGGTGTTAAGTTAAGGTGGAAACAATTCCTTTAACCCCGAAAGCTCTTCATAAAGCCTCCGTTTTCAAATGAAATGCCTCCCGTTTTCATTCATATTCATGCTACTTAGGGAATCTCATCGCCTGTTTTCAGAAGTCAACAAAGTCCTTTCCATCCTCGCAATTTTTTCAGTTTTTCAATTATTAATTTTGAATAAATGAGGAGTAGGATTGGTAATAGAGGAAAATGATTCATTTTCAAATATTCGAAAGTCCTCATTTTGCCTCAAAAACATTAAGACAGAAATAAATTGGCAATGAAGGAAAGCATTTATTATTTAAATAAGGAAAATTAAAATAACTCGAGATCTAACGCAATGGACCAATATGAAAATAAATTGATTGATTTAATGGATATAATCTTTCTTTCCTCGGAGAAAGAGACCTTTGGATAACGTAAGAGAAAGAAATTTGGTCTTTGGCTGTCATTTTCCTTATAAAGTAATCCTGTGCTTGATTAGTTTATATGCGAGACGTTTTACCGTAATTATTTTAGATTCTGAAGTCAAAGTTGCTTTCCCCGATTAACTCCATTTCCCTTTTTTTTTGGAAGGCAGCGTCTAATTTTTCTGGATTTATTTCTCCCAACTTAATGCATTTCGGAAGTTGAAACATTTGGACTCTAATTTTTCCTTATGTGAATTTAAAAATGAGCCTATTTTAGAATTTTCTGTTGAGTTTTTGTTGGCTTAAGTGGCTCAAAGCTACTTGAAGTTACTTTGAGTTTTTAAAAAGCAATTTTCCGAGTGCCTACTTTTTAAGAACTCATTGGCCCGCTTCAGTTTATTTCCACGTTCTGAAATTGCATTGCAGGAAGTTGTGGCGGACGGTCTCAATCGCATTTATGGCAGTCGCAATCCCCCCTCCCATTTGGTTCCACTTTACATACCTACATACTTTGCACGTTCCTTTCGCCCCCTTTTCGTTCACGATTTGAGCATCTAGCGTGCTGCCGTCTTTCGGTTAACGTCTGAAGTCCGCTGCATCGATCCAGAGTTTAAGGCGAGAGTAAAAAGAAACGTGCCGCACCTAAATGGGGTTTCCATTTAAAAAGGCGTTTTCGTAAAATGTGCATTTGCTCTGACGTGAGAAGTTGTTGCGGAACTTTTTCGCTCACATTTCAGTAAGTGAGCGCGTCCAATTCCTTGGTGTTTGCGAAGTAACGTAAATCCCTACCTCCTAGCCTTAAGAAGGTTTTATCCTTATTGAAAAACAAAAACTTTTCGTTTTCTTTGCTGATAAATTTCGTTCTTACTGATTACTCTCCTTGACATAAAAAAAAATCTGAATAACGTTTCGTTGAATGTGATCAAATCCGTTATTATTATTGTAACTAATGCTTTTTCAGCGACCGTAGCGACACTTTCAAGTGCTGCACGTGATTTAAATTCAGTTACAACATTCAATAGTTTGTCAATCAAAAAAAGTATTGTGAAGTGCTTTGCTTTTATTTCTTTCGTGGTTTATATGATACTCGTTGCAAATCATTTACTTATCAGTTTTGGGTTTTAGCCACTTCTTTGTTCTAGTTGTAATCGATGTTTTTCGTATGCTTAGATGAGCATCGCCATTGTAGCGTGTGTATATAAATGCAATGCAATTTCCATAAAATATTTTTTGCATAGCTCGCCATCGTCTCTCGACAAGTACAGCTATAAAATCATATTTGGGAATTTTCATGAGGATGAACCCTCCATCGTTTCCCGGCTAAATTTTAAAAAGGTCGTCATGTGCTTTGTGATGTAGTGAAAAGTTTATGCGGATTTTTTTCGCTCGCATTTCTGTAAGTGTCGTCGTTCGATACGTATATCTTCCTGCTACGAAGTAAGGTAAATCTTCACGTGCCAGTCTCAACAGATGCTGAGGTACTCGCAAGCTTTCGCCGTAAAATTGCGTGCATCAAATGGGAAAACTATTTTTCTCATGGATACTGCTCTGCAGCGTAAGTGCTCTGCCCCTGCATGACCGGATTTTAGTCTTGGTTTGAATGGAGCGTTTCTTAAAAATTGCGTTTTTCACGTTGCCTTGAAAATTGCGCCTCACCTTGGAAAATTACACACCTCACCTGGGAAAATTCCCTCCATGCTTTGGAACGCTTTTGTGCCGAATTTTAAATCGTGTTTCATACGGCGCGCCGTTTGAATCGCTTATTCGCATTTCGTGGTAATTTAAGAACCGTTAATGCACCATTATTTTAAAATAAAACACCCAGATATTTTAATCAATCGATAGTAATTTACTTTACCTACTACATTGTACGCATTAGCGTATATTTTAATGGTAAAATGGTAAATTAAAAAGTAAACCATGGTTTCGATGCAATAGAGTATGTGCACATTTTTGGGAAGTGATCTTAAAAAAGAATTTACACCTCAATTAGGCTAAATTCCGAGTCTCAGAATAGAGAGGTACTTTTTAAGCGAGATATTAATTATTAAAATTTGCAAAATTAATGATGCGCTGAAACACCAGTCGGCCATATTCTCAAGGCTGTGACGTCATTTTGTTCGACGTGTTCTCAGGCATTCCTTGTTCTTTAGGGTGAGCCCCTCTACAGCGAATACTGAGTTTGGAAAGAAGCCATGGAATGCCTTATGAACTAGATTTAAAGTGTGTACATGCCATCATCTACATCTTTTAATTCATTTGTTTCTCGGTTACGCTGACGACAAGACTCTATCAACTTTTCTACCTCGAACTACCTAATCGTATTTCTTACTCCTCGGTTCTCGCATTTGCGTTCGTTTGCAGATTTATAGTGACATTAAAATTAAGAGACACTTAAACAGTGATGATCCTTGAAAATAGTACGACTTAATTCGTGAAAACTAAGTCACTAATTAGTAACTAACTTAGTAACTGTACCCGTACTATTAACTAAAAAAACAGAAAATTAATTTTCGATAAAAATTGATAGTTTAGAATAGTTTGGGTATTCAAAATGTTTGTAATTTAATTCCAAACACAGTGATGCTAATATTTCCTAAATCGAATGTGAAATAAGCTCATTATTACGTATCACAAGTCGGGACTACTTTTTGGAAATGCACCGCGCGCAGGGATTCCTCGCTTAATGGATAGCATAACCGGTCATAACAAGACACTTGTACCTTGAAAACCAATAAACTTATGCTGTGAAGAAATATAGAATGAACCAATTATTAAATTGTGCTAACAAATGCTTCGAGAAGCATATTGAAACCGAATGAATGAAAAGTAATCGTCTGATCTAACTATCAAACATTTGATTTCCAGCCCGAGAGATTTCCGTCATTCATCCGGACCAAGTTTTCAATAAACAATTTTTAGACATACCTCACAAATGCTATTCATACACCTCAACCAAGCAAATGTACATCTGCCTGACATGTTAGCGAACTGAAAATAACTTGTAGAAACATTGAGATAATCAGAACTCTGCTTTTGAATACATTAATTCTACGAAAGAACAAATACGTCGACTAAAAGTGCTTTTTTTAAGAAATTAAGATCAGATTACTGCTTAAACTGGACCAAAATGTAACTTCAGTTATTTGTACTTACGTTTAAAACCTTAAATAGCCCAGAAGAAGAAGAACCCAGCTCAGTAACGGCAATTCAATAATTAACTATGGATATTCATGCAGTCACCACGGGCCATAACTGAACATGAAACATTGTTTTTCGCGAGTCAGTAGGTTAAATAATAATAGAATAGAAAATAGATAAATTAAATTATGATCGGTATTTGAAATGACAATAATACAAATATCGATAGTTATCTACCTACCGGCACTTTTACTTCCGTAAACCTTCGAATCGTGCTAACAAACTTTTGGCCAATTACCTACTGTAAACAATCTTACTTAATTCACTTATGTTAGACCTAATTTCCGATGAGGTTTCCCGTCCATTTCTCTTTATTATGAATGAGACAAGACAACAAAAGTTCCAGTTCAACATTTAAACTTCGTGCCGAGGCATGTAGGTATAGTCCAACATAATCAGCACGGTCAATCATTGAAGCATCCACCTTCGGGATATTATTTGAAGAAACCCTCACGAAACCTGATTCCACGATAAGCACTTAAACGTATTTCCCATTACACAGATCAGATCCACCAACTTTTTCCAATGCACACGTAGTTTATCGAATCATAAACACGATCATAACACGATAAACACCTTGCACGCTGATGAGATAGACCAGAATGACGTCACATACCGAGGAGCCAATAGATGAGCGTTTTCGTCTGCCTAATATCGTTGCGAAAACAATGCATATTAAATATTAATTATTAAACAAAATAAGCAACAATTAATGCTTTTAATCGAAAGTAATGATATTTACGATACACTTTATCGAATAAACTGCATTTCAGTCGTATTCCTCCCGAGTGCACATACTCTATTGTGTTGCAGAATGTCCAATTTGATAGCAAGTTTGGATGCAATTTATGTGGAAAATATTTGTCCATAAAAATTTACCTGAGAAAAAAAATGAATGGAGGGGAATTATTTCTTTCATTTTTTTCTTTAATATTCACTCTCCGAATGATAATGATTACTAGATTTATTATACTGTAATACATTTTTTATCCTCCTTTATTCTGACGTGATCCTAAATGATGTACGTAAACCTATCCTTGTATGCTGTTCGAGTTTTATCACTGTCGACTAAAGAGAGTAGAGTCATCGTACGCTACGGCATGAGATTGGCAATGGTTGGAAAGAAGTTCTAATTTCCTCGTTCATTAATAATAGATAATACAGCAAGAGATAATCCATTTAAATGACAGAGCCAAGCGAAATATTTGTGGTGTCAGTTCTCAAATGAAAGTCCAGCTATTATTTCGTTTAATATGGCCATCGCGTTGTGGAGGGTTTGGTTAATGAAGAATCTACGAAAAGTGAAGTTCTTTCAAAGGAAGGCTGACGATAGTGCAACAAAAAGGACAGCGGAGAGTAGGATTTTGGAGACGGATTCTACCGAATAGCGCCGAAGTGGGTGAGTGAAGTGAATTGGAAGGCGAGGGCATGCAGAAGAGTCTGGTAATGGGGGACAGAAATCTTGTTATTTGGTACAAGAGGAAGGAAATAAAATTTATTGAATTTACTACCAAATAATGGGAAGCCGGCATTCGGGACAGTCGAGGAAAGTTTTTTTTTAATGATTGGTATGGTGCTTCAAAGGTTTTGAGTGAAGTGTACTGGCGGAATCAAACCGATAAGCAGCAGTTGTTGACTTGTTTTTTAATTCAATATCTGTCCATCCAGGAGGGAATTAGGGAAGGATTAAATCTACGAAAAATCTAGCGATCACATGGCTTATAAACTAATAATTGAAAAGGGTAAAATAGTCACAGAGAACGGAAATTTTGTATTAATTATTGTTTGGTCGACCAAGATTAGACACAGACTATGTTATGGAGAAAAAAAAGTCCTAAATGTAAGCATAAAAATAAGTGAAGAGTAAAAATACATTTTTGCATTATTACCGGTCGCCTATTTAAACTTATATTATTTGGATAAAACTTGAATTTATATGTTTGCTGGTGTCAATCGATAAGCGTCGGCTACTATCAATGGCATTGTTTGGAAATGTGGTGTTTCAATGACTTGATAGTGCTTGCTCTACGTTGCTTATTAAAAATTACTGTTTCGTCTGGTATTAATTGATGATTAATCATGTTCTTGTAACAAAAATAACACGAGGTCTGTGCTACTCCCCGGTAATCCTAATTTTTTTGGATAGGTGAGAATGTAATAAGTTCACACTTGATAATGAAAATTAATATGACCTTCTTGCATTGTTCTAATTTTTGCTGTTTTCATTTGTCAGGCGACCGCTATCATCAGTATGGCTGCATCTATCCTGTAGTCTGCGTCACTTCGTGGCACAGTTATTCTGGCCATTTGAAATTTTTTTTCGGTCAGCTCAAATGAAAACGATCCTCGAGTTGAACAGAGGTGTAAGCTTTGGTTATTATTATGTTCAATATTCACTAACTCTTGATTAACTTTGTGGTATTCCATTATAAGTTTACCTGGATATCACATAATTACTTAAATAAATGGTATAAGTAATTGTGTGATATCCAGGAAAACTTATTCTTATGTTGGCCGTAGATAGTGATGAGCGCATTTCGGGTGATGATCCCGGCCCAGTTATGAAATCATTCAATGAAATGATTATGAAATTCATTTTTTGTAACGTGCCCTTAGTTTGTGAAATGAACGGAATTGATATCCTCGTGTGACTGCTCTACCTGGTATTTTTGTTCTCGTCGTCATAGGAGTCTCATCTCCGTCGGTGTATGTGTAGTGGTTGGGTTGGTATGTTGTAGGCAAGGTCCTTAAAATAAATCAAATACTCTATGGACCTTGGTTAGTAGTAGGTACGTGCATATTTCTCTATCCGACCTCCGAAGAGCACTTCTGCCGTTCGAGCTGAATGGAAGGGCTGAAATGGGTCATTTCATCGGAGAGCCGTTCGTAATTAGATTTTCTATTCCGCGAGGTTTTATGTTATTTTTGGAATTCAAAGGCGGGGATTCCTTTCGATCCGATTATCTTCGCCGCCGAAAATTTGCGTGCCCCGACCTCATTTTTTTTTGTCTCCGGACTGCGGCGTTAAACTGTCTTTTGCTCATTTAAGGAACTCGTTTCAGTTTTCGCGAAATCTCCCACGCCTAAAACTCCTTTTGATCGCACACCTCAGTGGATGGCCGCTTGCCGTAATCCGCTTAATTTTGTGATTGGCTGCAGGTTGGAGGTGTACGAATGAGGGTAGGTATTCTTGAGTCTAGGAACTCCTTGCTCTGTTTTGAAACAGAGGAAATCATTTTATGTTCTTGAATAGTGGGAGCAAGTGTAATTCTTTGGGAATATTTTTCGCTTAACTTAACTTAAGAAGCATGCTGAAAATTACACATACTAAGATATTGTGTGAGATACTTTGGGATAAATGTGGTTGTGATTGATTTACGCGTTATTATTAACATCATCATTGGGCGTGACCACTTTTTTGTTATTCTACTTTTCTGTCTACATCCTCGTAAGGATATTAATACAAATTTCCGCATCTTAATCCTTCTTTTCTAGTATTTCAGGTCAAAGCTGTGGAAATAAAATTTTTGTTGAAGTTTTACGTTTCACTGCACTTTTTCTGATAGCAGGTTGGAAGAAAATATTCAATTTATTCTTTTTAGGTTAGTAATTATCATTCATATGAAGATCCTGTTGGCTTGAGATATTTACTGTAGTCAGTAATAAGGCGTCAGCTACCATCGTAATTAGGCTACGAGCATTTCCTCGGTGTTGTCTGTTATGTTCATCCAAAATCACTCAGCACTGATGTGTAGGTATGTTTCCTTTCTCGGCCCAAGTGCTCGGTTCAAAGTTGGTCGTAGCCCGACACAAAATTCATGCATCTAGAGAAAATAGCTATTTTCCTGCACTTTGAAGATTTATTTGCTGGTATTCAATATTTCATTTAATTTTATTTGAACCTAAGTTTTTGAATATGAAATTATATTATTTTTAATTTTCCTATTTCATACGTAACCTACTTACAGAGTTAAGGACGGCGGAGCGTGGTATTTATCTACTCCATTAGTGAAGGGGGCATGGACACATGTTGACGTCGTGCGTTGCTACGTAATAACTCGTCATTTCTCCCTTGTTTATCTATTTTTAAAGTAACAGTGTGGTTTCGAAACTAGATTTTTAACTCTCAAGTCTCCGACTTGAACGGATCGGAATGTGTTGGTAAGAGATTACGTAAAAAAATCCTCAAGTTGTTCTACTTGCTCTAAATTCTGTATCTCTGGTGGAGGATTTTTAATGACCATTCTCAGGTCTCCAGTCCGTATATATAGATATGTACCTGTAAATGAAAACTATTCAGAATGTGAACGCTTTCTGTCGTTAATGGCCTCGGAATAGTTTTCCGATTCCTTTTCGACCAGCCTGGAATTTGGCGGATCGCTTTGCATTGTATCGGGTAACCATATCCGTTATTGTTTTCGAACCTGTGGCTATTCAAAGAATTTCTTATTCAGAGGTTCGTGAATGCGAAAGAGAGTGCTTGGATATCAAGGTGTGTTCATTTTTTATTTATAGTATTCTACTATGCGCATTCCTCATATTTATCGTTTTAATATTTCATAGGAAAGCTATATTATTTTGTCAGCGGGGAAGGCCTTCCTTCATTCCATATATTATTTTTTTACTAGGAAATTCGCCATCTGGAGTTTTCGATTTATACCTGTATCACCTTCCATGTCTCCAAAACTACTTACAATTAGTTGTAGCACTGTAATCGGTGTTTGGTAAAATTTTACCAAATTATTGGGATATTTTATGGCATATAAAGCTACATTTCCGTTTTTTAGTATTTTATGACTATTTCTCTCAGGCAGCACGATATGTGGTCAGCGCGCTTTTATCTTAAACTTGTTACGGATTCAAGTGCTCCTGCGTGTCTCGCTAGTAATTTTTGCTCAGAAATTATTTGCCGTAAGGAAAAAAATCTATTCACGGCCATACATTTAAGAGCCCTAAGTATATAATGTTTCTGTGATATCTTCCTAGCTTAAGGTAGTTAATTCGCATTTCATACGGTTGCGATTTAATGACGTAATTTTAGCGTAAAGAATAGAGGAACGATGTTAATTGGAATGCGGTTTTTGACCATTTTCTTTTCTTTAATTTTTTGCTTGCTTAAAGAGTTAGCAATGGTGAATTGTTGCATTTCTTAAAATTTCACCGTTGATTTCATTAATAAATGAAGATATTTATTTTTTAATCAAAACAGAAATTTCCGCGAATGAGTTGGAGAGCTCAAAACCTCATATTCTTGAATAAGGTCACCCTTTTATGAACATGCTAATGTTTTCATGGTAAATATTGGTATTATCAAGAATGTTTGCCTGATGGGAATAACGGATCTTCATATGCGTTGCAAGATGAAACATCAATGCGTTTATCTTCTCATGCGTATGAGTATTTGTACTCAAACTATCATTTTCGAACTGACTGCGACTTGAAGAGTCCTACGCTTCAATAACACGATAATTTTTTTCCGTCCCTCGGAATGATAGCTCAAGCGATAGGTTTTCAGGGAACAAAAGAGTGATCGTTCGGTCCATCATTTTCTGAATCAGTCGGTCATTCCCACCCAACACCGTCCCTTTTCATATCGCGTTTTCAGCCATTTTCCGAATTTAATCCTTTGCGGTCCGTTTTTTTTCAATTCAAATGATATGGTCCAAATGAATTTTTAGAAAAAAAAGGAATAATTGACAGGATTCATTGGTGCCTTTTAAATGTTTTATTTTGTTGTTTAAAGTAAACTTCCACTGACTGTAATATTATGCTATAGGTTCGATTAAAGAGTTTATTATTTAAAAATTATGTGTGTGTGTCATCTCTTGTGACATTGCCCTTGTATAATCCCCTTGTATAACCTTGTGGTGGTGAGCTCAACTTGACTTTGGACCTGATGCTTGCACCAGGCCAGTCGAGCCAGCCTCGACGTTGGACCACAAAGGGTTAAAACTATCATTTAATTAAAAGCCAAGCGTGGCTATACAATCGCTGTTAGCGGCCGTCCGTTCTGATTGGCTGGAGGACGGTGACAGCAATGCTTTCAGCGACAGAAAAAGGGACGTGCCGTGTGATTGAAAAAGGGATGGTATTTTCATCCCTCGAGCCACTGTGGAAAGCGATCGCATCATTGGAGCGATCGCTGGAGCTTTCCCTCATATGAAATGGAAAAAATGATCGTGTGATTCAGGCTTTAGGTTCTAGAGAAGTTACGAACGTAACTCGTCTCATAGTGATCTCTTTCTCGTAGATTGTTGATCCCTCGCCACGGTACCTCTGGTAGGTAGGCCTCCCATAGCGTCGCCTCTTCCCTTTCACAGTTTGAAAAGGGTCTTTGCCTTTGGGGGAATCCCTTTTCTCAGCCTCCCTTCATCACTTCCGGCTCCATTATTGTTACTTCTGCTGCAACGCCCTGAGGATTTTCGGGAGGTTTTAGTGACGTAACTGCCCCAGAGGGGAGAGGCCGTTGGGAACGCTGCAGCGCGCTGGCGAGGAGTATATCTTTGGTTTCTATAGGGACTAGACCGTCAGACGTTCCTGCGAAAAGGTTCGAGTGTGCAGATTTTTGTACCTTTTTTATTATGCATAAAGGACACTTCAAATTTCGTCGGTCGACTGAGGAATATTTTAAATTTTCGCAGAAAAGCCCACTTGGACGAAACGATTGATTCTTGGGAGGAATTTTTATTCTTCTCCACGGACGACGTTCGATGGCGAGTGGGAGTGAAAAAGGAAGAAGTGCATATAGAATCGTGAGACAATTTTACAATTGATGGTCTGCTTCCCGAAGATATCTTAAAATTTAACTTGTGCTTTGTTAGGCAAATGGACCCTAGAAAATCTGCGTCTCTCCGCATTTGAATGTCACCGAAAGATTAATTTTTCTTGATGAAAATTACGTTTATTGCTTGAAATTCATCAGTTTTACCTTTAGGAATAAACTGTCAAACGAATATGTAGGAGGGTAAATGTTTGAGTTTTCTTGGTAGCTCACCTTTTTCTTGAATTTTGTTAAATTTCGTTGTTTACGATGACTGGTTCTAGTATAACATATTTAAGTATTATTTTTATATAATTTCACATAATAATACATAGTTTCATCACCAGCGTAATACCGAATTAATCTTTATCATTTGGTCTTTTGAATTATTTGTAGCTGGACATCAGTGACTTAAAATATTGATGGAGGGCGTTACAGAGCATTGCTTTTACTCTCGCTGCACGGCATTTTCAACTAAAATGAATTGTTTAAGTTTCATTTAGCCAGATATATTTACGAGATGTTGACAGAAAAATGAATAATTTACATTAATCTCGCTCGTCAGTACTCAAATTAAGTCAAATCAATTTTCGATATTATTAGTTTTTGTTCTATTTCATCGTTGAATGGTGATGAGGAAAAGATTTTGAAATTTCAAGAGCCTTGTGATCATTTGAAGCGATTTAATAATTTACCCTTTCAAGACGTGGATTTCGCTCTATAAATTCAGGTTTGATAGAAGACGTAAAGGAATAAGTGATATGGACCGTGGAAGAAAATGTCGGTGTAGATTTCGGAAATTAAACTTGTTTTTCTGGTAAGGGAAGGCCGTTCTTGTGGGAATGCATTCATGTTTTAAGAATGTGGAATCGTGTATGCAAACGGCTGCGTCTTTTTCTCTCTGCGGTACCATTGCCATCCCGTTGCCGTCCTGTCGGCAGCCTCTTCCTCCCGAGAATAGATTTTAAATAATTGAAGAAGTTTGAAGAAGAGCTGCTACATTTTGGAGGAACTCCCCAGTTCAGAATAAATGGATGTATGTATGCGTTCGACGTTTTCTCGGAAGAAGTATACTAACCAATTGAATGTTTTTTTCGCTTCGATCCTGTGTAACAACTGGATTACAGATTCAAATGTTGAACAGCTGATAACTGGTGTAAACATTAATCTAAATCTTCAATTGCGTCACCTGAATGCTCTTCCCAGAAGACGCTTTGTTTTCTACTCTCTTTATTGGGCTTAATTTACTACTATCCATTCCATTTCTAGCCGCAGTATCTCTAATTAACCCTCATTGCCGGTCTCGGTGGCGCCGGGGTAAAGTCCCCGACTGCTAACCTAGAGGTCGCGGGTTCGAATCCCGCCTGGGTGGTCCACCATCCAGGGCATGGATGTATGTGATTGTCGAACAAGTTAATTGTAAGAGAGGACTATCTAGTCCTAAAATTCGCTTGTGAAATAAAGACGACATTATTATTATTATTTTGGAACTTTTTGCACAGCCCGTTGTTCAAAATTTCGTTTATCTTGAGATAAACGAGTGCAATTTTCACAGTTAGTGCTGCTCAAATTGGGAATTTTCTAATGAACTAGAAAAAAAATATTTTCTGATATATCTAAAGGTTTCGAGTCGAAAATATAACTAACCAACTTTTGGAGAAAATGAAAAAAATAAATCTTACTAATTATAATTTAAAAAATATATTTTTTCAATGCTTATTCGATTTCAAATATTAAAAATTCTCATTACTAAGACCTCCATTGCCTTCGGCAGGGAATGCCCCTGAATCTCCACGACCCACGTATCCTTATTAGCCAATATATTTCAATCCCTAGAAATCCATATGTGAGGATAAATGGAAGTGGAACAGAATTGAGCTTTAGGCTTGCTCAGGAGTTCATTTCCATGCATTTGATTGGAAGTTATGAGTTATCCTGAGCAATAAATTCACTCTCCAATTAAGACTCATTTTGAACAGCCCTTACTGAAAGTTCCTGCCTTCCCGCTGCATTTATAGCATGTATTCTTGTTTATTTTACCTTGGTGTATTCACAGATGTAAAATTTTCATGTTTAAGGTGCGAGCAATTTTTCAACTAGGTCTTCCATATTATTATTAAAGGAGTTCTACAGGCTAAGATAGGTTTACGTGAAGAATTTTGTGGTTCACCTCGACTTTCGCCATCCCCAAATTGAAGCTCCCCCTTCAATTCCCTGTTACGCCTATTCCCTCTCATTCTACATATATACATAAACCCCATTCTCATCCTCCCCTTTCCCTGCTTATCTCTTATTCTTCCTTCTAACACTTTTTATACATTCCCTCCATGCTCCGCGCTCGATCCAAACCTTCTGTTTCCTCTCTATCAGCTTCCTCTGTTCGCCCGCAATGTCTAGCACTTCGTGGCTCAACTTCCTTTACTCTCGTTTTACCTTCTTCTTTCCCCTCTGTACCCGCATTTCTTACGCCTCCAGTCTTCTCTCGTCCTCTTTCCTAAGTATCCACCTTTCCGCGCAGCGCTCTACTCGAGATGAGACCAAGCGTATTCCTACGATTTTTCACCACCATCCTCTCACTAACTCTTTGCAGGTAATAAACGCCTCCCTAACTTACGAAATGGGGTCGTTCACTCAGAGCTGCATCTCAATTTATTGCTGGAATCCGGCGAGTGGAAGCGAAGATAAGTTACCGAAAATATCCTCCCCATTCAGGAAATATCTTGTAAGTTCAAAATTTAAAAAATGCGAAATTTGATACCTACTTTTCATGAATTGATGACGTCATTAGAGATCTGATATATTGATTCTTTTAGGTGGAAGAGCTCATTTATCGAGGTAATTGCTCAAAAACAGTGGAAACAAATACGAACCACGCGAAAACAATGCGAGGAACTATGAAGCATGTGAGAAACAGTGACCCATTCGGTTCGAGTATTTTCCGGCATCGGTGGCGGCCGCTTAAAGTCCTCGCCTGCCAAACGATGGGTTGCGGGTTCAAGTCCCGAATGGGTATGTTGCCCCTATCCAGGGCGAGTTGTTCGTGCTCGTGTAATTGTGAAATTTGTTTAACACTCCAATATAAAATGGCCAATATTTGCTGTATTTGGTGGTATGATGACAAACAAATAAAAATGGAGGCATCAAATTATCGTTGATAGGGTTAACACCGTGGATTTTTCATCGCGAGCAGCTCGAGAAATAGGTGGCGAATCGATAGACGGTAAAACACGAAGTCTGTTTATTTTTCTAACTATCACATTTGGCTATGAAAGATAATTTTTAAACGAGGCCATTCTCTTTGCTCTCTTTAATGAAAACTTCAAAATGAGCTTTAAACAGTGGCGTCGACTCAATGGGGCCTGAGGGGGCCCGAGCCCCCTCAAAAGTTCGTTATGGGTGTGAGGAAAAAATGTGCCAGGCTTGTCAATTTTCCCCGGAATGTCCAGATATCGAGATTCGAGTTATCAAGGTTCTAATGTTGATCATATGACTCTTCTAAAATGCTTAAAAAACTTAAAACTCACTACTTATAAAATTTCCCGGGGCAACATCTCCGGTTTGGGCCCCCTCAATATTTTTTGTAAGTCGGCGTCCCTGGCTTTAAACGAATAATGCCTCGCGAAAAAAGGCAAAATATGACCGGTGATGAGAGAGTGATGCAATGTATCTGTGGAAGTTATCATGTCGGAGAGCTGAGAGCTCGTTCTCTTTCGTTTTCTTCGACGTCTGCATACGTACCCTAGCGAGCGAAAGATCAATTCCCTCTCTTTAGCTACCCCTTTCGCGAACTACATTTTTTTGTCCGTGCCGTTTCGGCTTCTCTTTTGTGTGTGTGTTTTTGGGGTCTCTTCCGCGAGATGAGCCGTTCCCGCTCCCACAAAAGAGAAGGGACCGGTGTGGCCGTGCACTATCCTTCCTCGTGGTCCTCCACTCAACTGAGGGTTTTTGATAATGTCGAGTCCTGCAAACTCCTCCTCTCAGTCTGTCTGGCCGACGGCGACGTGCCCTTGAAAACCCTGTCCTGAGTGTGCACAAATCTAGCGGCGACTCCCATATAATGTCCGTGTTGAGAACTCCCCCCAGTCTGGTGCGCTTGCGGAAATTAAACTTGCAGTCCAGCGGCTCGCTGATTCACCCAGTACGATATATACCCCTATCAATTTTCACGTAAATAACTATTTCATACAGTTATAAATACTTACTTAGTTTCTTGCTTCTTTGTAAAATTTACTTTTCGTTTATCATTTGTTGAAATAAATATCTTTTAACGATTAAAAAATCCCTGGAGTATAGGTCATATAATGCAAATTTTTTTTTTTGCCAACGTTTCGGTTAATTTTAAAACCTTCCTCAGGGCTATGAATGAAGAAATGAGAGTACAGTAAAATACAATAATATGCAACACTCTCGAGTGAAGGTAGAGGTTTTGTGAAATTGTTGACTGAATTAAAATAATGATTGAACCGTATCGTGTGCATTCTAAGAGCGAAATTTTACTTCACGACCTCGTTTCATGATGAAGTACCACTTTTTCCAAATATGTTATCATATATCCTTGTATAGCTGCCTTATTGTTTAGAGGAAGTATGTTTTTGTTTCACCGATCATTTGACTAGGTGTAAATCGTTGGGAATTAGTTCAGTTACCATGGCCAATTTGAATCGAAATCAATTTCCGTGATGAAAATATTCGTGATAATTTTCCCATCTCTGTCTTGATTTATAAGATGCCAGGATTTTTGTATGAATCTTTTATAATTCCATTTATTTTAGTGTACTTGCTTCGATATGAACTTTTTTTGTAATCCTTGATGTATGTTTAGTCTTTTTGGGCAGTATTCAGCAGTCATTATTACCCACGTAGAAATATGCGTGGCTATAATTGTTTTTTTTTTGCTTCAGGGATTATAGGCATTTTGGAATGAACAATACTCTTAGTTTGCAGATATTTTACTTACTGAGGGTGGTATTTCGCCCTGCCTTCGGCCTCTCTTGGGAATTCTGTTGTCACCTCATCCCGAGAGGTTTTTTCTCGTAATTGGATTGATTCTCACCTCCTGGGTGTGATTCATGTGCGAGAAATATTCTGCTTTATAGGTCTTCTGTTGTTTACATTCCCTTGTTTTTCAACGTTCTCCGTGCCACTCTTGGTTCGACCCCGATTTTTACTCCTGAATATCTTGCCTCTTCGCGATGGGTATTGATGTTTAACCACGAAAATATATCCATTTTCTGGCTTGCTACTGACAAGTCATTCCTCTTTTCCACGATTTTATTTTGTTGAGTTGTTGATGTATAACTGTGTTAATCGACCTGAATTAATTTACCCGGTCGGTTAGAACTTATTTCCTTTCAATATCTATTAGTTTTTGTGCGAAGACTCATTTTTCTCATAAAAAGTTTTTAATGACTAATTATAATTATTGGTACCATTTTATACTTATTTAATTTTTTTTTTGGTGAGGGCTAAGATTTGATTCTTTTTACTCTTACGTGCTCAGTCGAGTTTTTTTCTGTGAACTTCATATAAGGCTCACTCGTTGCTTTTATTTATAATCAAATTTTAATTTAGGAATTATAAATTTCGGCCTTAAATATCAACTTAAAAATAGTATATAAAATATAAATCCATTTAATTAGGCATTTTCCATGCATCTTGGTTCTTATTACTTCGTGGTGGAATGTAATAAGTGGATGTATTAATTATTACTATCGTGTTTCTGATGCTCCGAAGTCTTATTTGCTTTAATTTTAAGTCAAGTAATTAAACCATGCTCGTAGTCTAATGCAAACTGAGTACTACCTTTTAGTAGTATTTGACTGAGGACAGACGTCAATCTTAAACCATTTGAAGTTCCAGACCTCTCTTTATTACGATACGTATTGAGTCACGTCTCGAGACTTAAGGGGGCCTTGCATTCCCTGTACACCTTCTGCGATGCTTTTAGACTCTAGAATCTCTCTTAGAGGAGCTTTATTGCATCTTGAAGAGGGCCTGCGCTGTTTACTTTTCCTCGTAGTCAGTTGCATGACCGAGTGCTTGTATATCTGTGTCTGCCTCCGTGAATTACGCGGTTGCTCTCTAAGTTAGGAGATATAGGTTTTATTTCTTTCACTTGCTCTAAATTAAGCCAATACTAAGCTGCTAGAGCGCTAATAAAAATGGGTGGTACTTTTACTTTATCATTTAAAAATATCAATAGTTGAGTTCGCGACCAAAATCCATTTTGTTTGACATGTTAAATGCGGTACGTATTAATGAAAGTGATGGCGTTTGAATAGTGATGAAAGTAATTAAGTCTTAAAAATTTCCAAATGATCATTTGTTACTCTTGTATGTGATGTGACTTATGGCCGCTTGACTAATATGTTTCTCTATAATTTGTAGTAGTGCCTCTAAGATTTGCTTTCATTTCGGCCTTGAAAATGTTGTCCAGCTGCATAAATGCAGTGTAGGCACTGTTATTTTTTTGGTACTTTCACGTTAGGTTGCTTTACTCTCTGATACCGTTTACTGTTTCCATATTTCGATTAATATATGAAGTATTCTATTCACCTGAACGACGGTAAGTTTTTCCTATCCCTTGTTAGTACGTAAGGTGCTACGTAGAAAGTCTGCACCATAATTTGAAATGTTATCTTAGGTTGCTTTGTTCTCTGATACCGTTTAATTCTACTATAGTTCAATAAATGCCTAGAATATTCAATACGCCTGAATATTGGTAATGTTTTGCCTGTATTTTGAAAGTGCATGCATACGTGGGAAGTCTGCAGCATAATTTGAAATGTGGGGAAGGAAAGTTGGGATTCCGCGCTGTGAAAACGAGCGGGCTGGGTCCTCATTTGACTAATCAGTTTCGACCTCTCCACTCTCCTCAGTCTTCCCCAGCGCGCATGCTAATGGCTCCGACTTCGAGGGCCAAAATCGTCGCCAACCGCCTCTGAAAAATTTCTCCCGGAAAACAGCGGGAGAGCGTTTAACGTCTCTGCATTCAAAAAAGTGCTCAAGTGTTTTCATTGGCTTCTTTGGACTTGAAAAGACGGATTTGGGAAAAATTCTTAAAATATTCCTCGGGACCAATTTTTTTAACCCTCAGCGATAGTGCCGAAATTGAATGAGGTCTTCTTATTTAATGTAAAGATTATTGGGAAAAAATGGGGAAAATCACAAAGCAGGATTTTGTGATTTTAAAAAATCTGAATTTATATCAGCGGAAATGTGCCTTTCCCGTTGAAGAATTTATATTATTAGCTTCAAGGTTTTTTTTTTAATTTCCTCCTCCTTTCCCCATTTGATTTCCAAATCAAAAACTTTCCTAATTTTGATTTCTGCATTTTTACCAGAATTGTTTTAGTTCCATTATTATTGGTCTCCATGTACGATGCAATCGGAAAAGTTCTTATTTTTCTTGAGACATATGTATAATTGAAGTACTTTAAGATGGATTTTACTATTGAAATAATTGTATTTCGAGTTATCGTATTTCCCTTTGAAGTGGAATGAATTGGATGAAAATAATTTTTATCAGCACATTAGTGCAATTCATCATAATATCGCCGTAGAATCGGGATGAATCGAATTAAAATATGTTAACTACAATGCTTATTATATTTTAAATAAATCTAAAAAGTAAGAGAAAACAAAAATGTTATGCAACGAAAACTTACCTACTTCAATGTGGTACTTGGGTCTCGATGACAGCTTAGACACGTCGATATCCATTTCTAATATTTCCTCTAAATGCTAGTGATAAGCATATATCTTGTCGTCGACGCTTCAAATGTAGATATTTACGTTTGTGTCAAAGGAATTTTCCCTGATCTCTTCCACGCCCATTTTTACATCGTCTCAACGGTTCGAAGGGAGAATTTCTTAAGTCTCATGTCTTCCAAGCCCGCTCAGTTGAGAAGTACTGCCTTATGCCTCTTTCTCCACATACCCATCTCCTTGGGCATACATCATCGTGTTTCTCTCGGTCCGAAATCGGCGATTTGCGGGAGGGAAAGCATGGGGGGGTGAGTGTTTGCCAGTGGCCATAAACATTGAGAACCTGTCGGACGTCGAATGCGTCGTAGGCGCAGCGTATAATGATCGCGTATTTCAGAGCCGAAGCATTTCCGAATCCGAAGGGGGTTGGTAAGGGAAAATAAGCACTGCGTACTCCTTGTATGGATGAGTTGCATCAATCGAAGCCGTGAAATGCGGGAAGAACATTTATTCTTCGCAAAGTTCACGTCGACCCCAAAGTTAGTTTTCCTACGTGAAGGCTTAGCGCGGAGGATTCATTCGGTTTTGGAAGGTTTGAGGGATGGATTTACGCCGTTATTTTTGTGAGCGCCCTTCGAGAGAGAGGTTGTGTTGCGCATCTCTTCCCTCTGTGTACGCCGATAGCTGCAGATATTCAACTATACTGGAATGTGACATTGTGTGACACTTTATCCCTTTTCGGGCGCGTGAATTAGATTTAAATTATATTCGACCAATTTTGTTGGTGCATTCTTCTGGTTTTAAATACACCTCTAATGAAGCATGGCATATTAATCCTGAATTGTTAATAATTTAAGAATTTATTTATAAGTATTTTAAGTTTGTTAAGTAGTTTAAGTATGTTAACGAATTAAGTATTTATTTATAAGTATTCATAAGTATTAGAAACATTAAGTATGTATTTGAATGGGTGAGTTGTACTCCTTTACTCATTGTGAGAAAAAAATTCCCCATCAGGCGATTGTGGCATGGCTGGAAATTAGAAGCAGTTAATGCAATGAAGTGGAGCTGTGATATTGTCTTCGATTTTAATGACAGGCAGCGTGGAAAGCAATGGGAGAATATTATGTAAAAAATAAGACTGATAATCAGCTGAAAATCCAGCTGGAAAAGCTGTCATTTGTAATTCAACTCTTGTCGTTTTATCGTATTTAGGTGGAGTTATGCCTGAGGCGGCACAATAGATGACAGAATTTTGGCTTTATTATTGATTTATTATTTTGACTTTTGGTTTCTTGTACTTAAATCCTTCCGGTGCAATATAAGACCATTTTTAAATGCTTAAGAATTTTCTAGTCAATGGTTAAAATGATGTAAAAGTTTTGAGTATTTCCTTAAGTCTCTGAGGAGGTAACATTGTAGCCGCTTTTCCGTAGATAGACTTTTCCAATAGAAATCTGTAAAGAGCAAACTGACTTCCCCGGAGTTTTTGTGGAGTCCTTTGGAATTCCGTGGAAAACCCATTGCGTAATATTTGAATGGGTGAGTTGAACTCCTTTACTCATAGATTATCACGTTGTTACGAACTGCATTGTGAATAAATACTCTTGAAACCTCGGTGGTTAGGTTCTATATTGCTTGAAACTTCCTCCGATAGATTGTTTTATATTTTTTCATATGTACTATGTGGATGGGATCGCGCGCCTATCGATAGTTCGCCCAATTCGTGGATTATATACTCGTTGGGACTCGCGGAGGTCTAAAATTGAGAATGGGGGAGGGAATGGATGGGCGGGGAATGTTTGGAATGACGGATCTTTGGAATTTGCTTTTGGACCAAGGCGCTCCGGGAATGAAAATTAAATTGAGTTCCTGGTCACAAAATGTACGATCACTGACATTACTCTTGACGGCTGATGAAATTTTTTAACAGGAACAATGAAGCGGGAAATCGGAGGGTTCTTGCTTTTTTTTTTTAGCCTTCGGGACCCCTCGCTAAATGGTCGAATCAGGGACTGATGTTCCGAAATGGGGAAGACACTTAATTCGGTGACATAAATTATGTAAATGCCTCAGAGAAAACGAAAACCTTTTTCCAGTACTCTGCGTAAGATTGCACGGCGGCGTCGCAACGGATGCTGTAATCTACGCTACGTTAGCTTCTTGTCTGTGAATCGCTGGCTTTATGGATCGCTATGCTTTATCGCCGCGCTGCGAATATTTTTGAAAACTGTCTCAAGTACCGTCCATTTAGTGGCAACATAATCAAATTTCTACGGGACGAACCGGGGCCTCCTAGATGTAGTCCTTATGTTTTTTGGTGCTGTAGTACTTCTACGTATAGAATTCCAATTGAGTTTTGTACTTGGCTGCTGCTTGCAGATAAACCTACGGGAAAGTTTTGCTAGTATTTAAATACGGCGTCCGGTCTTCCCTTCTGCTACGAAGACCAATTATAAAACGAGCGTCGTGAGAGAGGTGAGTGTACGTTTTCCGAAAACTCGTTTGTGCGGACGCTGGAGAGCCTGCCAGACATCCGAGCCCCGCAGGCGTGTGTAATAATATTAGCGATCCACGCTTTCCTCAAACACTCGTATAACGTTCATATCCCCTCCCCTCTTACGGTCATGTCCTCAAAATCAACCCCTTCTCCCTGCATCTTTCCTCCCTACACTCATCTCGGTCCATTTTATAATAACTGACGGAATTTTTTTCTCTCGGGTCGGTTGTGCACCCTCGAAATTACTTTACCATCCTAGATGTTTACTTCCGAGGAGTGTTCCAAATTTACTGTAGTACTTAGATGGAGCACGAGTACCCAAACTAGTACTGTGTTGTTTGGTGTTAGGTGGAGGTGACAGATATCTAAGTTAATGTATGCCATGGGGAAGGATAGGGAAGGAAGAGTGGAGGGAAACCCGGCGTCGGTATTAGCCTAAAGGCGCCAAGGGGACCAAAACCTATGGTCCCATCCGAGGGACGGAGAGTGTTGGAATTTTGCGTGAAAGTCACGACTGAAATTCACGAATCTTATTCGAATTCACGAATTGAATAGTATTATTAATTTTTTTCAACTACATTTTCTTACGGAATAACTTTTTGGCGTAACAATTATGTTTTTTGTGCTTAGGAAATTTTAAGCCGTTGCTAAACTGGTGCCACATACGACCTGAATTCTTGATCTTAAAGTAATCTTTCTTTTTACTAAGGATCTGGCGAGCAATGTTAGGATAGATATTTTTATCATTCATCTATTGGTCCCTATCCCTGTCATTATAAGTTTTGTTGTTGGCATATGTGATCGCTTATTTACTGCCTTGCACATGAGTTCCTTTAGGTACATTGCATTTGATTAGAAAGATCTCAAGAGACAGTTGAATTTCGGCGCCTTTCGATTTTACTCATCATCACGTGAAACCTTTAGGCTTGTTTATGGCGTTGCACTAGAGAGTTCTTTACATTCCACCCGTTTGATTTCTTTACTCAATTTACTCTATGTAATGTCAGTAGGATTTTTTATCTATTCGGCATATCAATGCTAGAGGCTGCACTTGAAATCAGGAGATTTGTATGCTACAACCTTCAATGGTGCATCTGTTGTTTTTCACGGCGGAGAACGTTCTCGCTCTCTTCCGCATCGTATTCCTCTCTTTTCAAGATCATTGTCTCTAAAAAAAAATTAAAATTCTCGTCAGTACCGTGTTTCATTTCCGTTTGCAACCCTGAACCGAAGAATGGGAACTTCTTTAAGCGGCCTTTTTTTATTCTTGGCCACTCGACACTACTTCTCGTGAGTGTGGTTTGAGAGGCCGGCGCCCCCTGGGAGTGGCGCCACTCGACGGGACAATGAGTCAGGAGGTGCGGGGCAGGAGTTTATTAAGGTGTAGCTCCGCGAAAAAGGAATGGGAAGGGTTAGATAATCTTGAAATAGAGGCGCGGAGAGGTGAAAAAACATAAAGGGACACGCTCTAATTTTTTTTGAAGCGTCGACGCTTTGTTTACTTGCAACCCTGCTGGCTCACAGCTCATGGCGACAGCCTTTGTGAAATTAAAAGAATAACGTTGGAAGGTGAAGGTCAAGAGTCGCATCAACGGATCCGACTCAATCGTTAGGTGTAATTAAGAGGCGGAAAAAGAAAGTTATTTTGAGAACGAAGTATATTAGATGCTAGAGCGAGAAACTGTGGTCAGTCTATAATCGCAGCGAAGTCAGCCAACTCTGTTCGGTTAATGTTACCCAATTTAGCTCAGTTTGATGCGTCTGTTATTTTCCAGTAATTATGTTACTCTCGCATAAGACAGGGCGTGATTGGAAGTGTATTTGTGAGTGATGCGATGTGTAGAAGTTTCGACTGATAATAGCCTTGAATGATACCGTGGCATTCTATGTTTTATTTATTACGGCAGCAGTGTTACGATGATAGAACTTCATGCATTTTCTTATAATTTATGCGAGAATTGAATATTACGCTTTTTTTCTTTGTCTCTTTTTACCTCTGCATGAAATGGGATCATGTAAAAATTTGTTACTCTTTATTTTCCTCGGTTAGATGCAGAAAAATATGATATCTGGTGAATTTTCCGGGTATTCTTCCGCGTTTATCCATTTTGTAGGACAATATTTCGCCAACGTTCCAGTTGGCGAAATATTGTCCTACAAAATGGATAAACGCGGAAGAATACCCGGAAAAATCACCAGATGTCATCATAATCTCCGCGGAAGCCTATTTGGAAGCAGAAAAATATATTTTGCAATGGAGTCAAACTCTGATCTGTTTTCATTTTCAGAATCGAGTAACTGGAGATTTAACCAAGTGGGAACTTTTTTTTAGTTTCTGAAGTTATTGTTAACTAAAAATTATTGATTTTTACTGCTTTACAACCGAGCGGTTATGTGCTAGAAGCGGTTTGTGAATGGCTGTGATCCTAAGTCTTTCTCGAAATGAAATTCTCGTGAATGCCTAAATTAAAACTATTGCTTTTGACGTCTGCGAGAGGCCTCTCCTGCCATTCTCGATTTGGCAATCTGGAAACTCGAGGCATCATTTCGAGTCAATATATCCACGGAGTCTCTCTCTCCTCATTTCTTCCCCCCGAGTACCAATTAAGAGTCTCTAGCCTATCCACAAGGACACTCAAAAAAGTTTTCAAGTGTTCTAGTCTTCATTTGTGTTCTTAATTAGCCCAATATCGTGTCGAAAATCAGCTGCAAGCTGGCGTGGGAGTTATAAAATATTTTAGAAGAAAGCTTCTATCGGAATATTGTGCGAATTTATTCAGCTCTTTTTTTAAATTAACTTTTGGTTATTATTTTTTGAACTCCATTCTTCTTCAAATATTCCAAATAGTACGAAAATCGTGAGAAAAACTGCTGCTCATGAACCCTTAGTGAAAGTAACATAAAACGTAGAGGTGAAACCTACTGCCAACCATAGTTATACGCTTCTGCTACTAATTACGTAATCGTGGCTGTGTAGCTTGGCATAGTCAATTTAAATGTATTCCATCCTTGTTTCCTCCTTTTTTTCTCGCGCTTGTGACTTAGGATGAATCTCGAGTTAAACTGTGAAATCCAATAAGGCTTAGTTGTCGCGACTCGAGACCCTTATTGGAAGCTTGCTTGCACCCGAACTTTGCAAGCAATTCCTGAGACAATTTGAATACGCGGAGAAGAGTGGGCGCTACTCGTAATGGAAAATCGCAAGTGGGTCTCCAGAGTGCTTTTTCAAGTTCCTCCCCACCTCCCGACCGACCTCTCCCCTCTCTAACCGTGACTACTTCAAATATCGTACGCGGTCACGTATGCTTGTTTCACCGTCTGCAATTTTCCTTCGTGGAGTCTCTTCACCCTTAATATTACCACTAGCGTCTTTTCTAGAGGTCGAGTGTGGTGATGGGGAATGGGTTTTTTCCTTTTGCATTTTATTTATTTTGAAGTTTTTTTTCCTGTCTAAAAACCTTTTACTTTTGCGAGTGTGTACCTATAGTAGACGTGTCTTCCGCATTGGTTTCCGAAGTAGTAAAGCCAAAAGCTTCCACAGCATCTCCCTCTTCAAGTTCAATATTTGTGTGCTGGACTTCCTCTTAGGATAGAATACGTGAGATAAATGGGGAGGTACAGCTTAATGACTGATTATAATATTGCTTTACTGATGATTTCATGCTTTTTTCTGCTCCGGATAACTTTATCAGGTATAATTGAAAGAACTCGCTGCTGACCTGAATGCGTTTTTCCAGTGTACGAAGCTCTTATTTTTCCTTTAATATGGAATTCAAGAGAATCAGTAATAAGTTCGCTTTATCCACATAGCGATATTAAGATCTCACAATAGAAGCTTTGTTTATAATTTAATTCTTAGTTTTTTTCTTCAAGATTCAATTTCTATCCATTTTAAATTAATAATATAGTCTCTTTAAAAAGTTTTTCCAAATGGAGCGCAAATTTTTAGGAGCTACCCGTCGAATGTTAAGGGGAACGGTGTGGCAAGGTCAGGTTAAGGGTTCGCAACCTTTAGTTGGAGAGGCCATTTGGATTGAGTGGATGACATAAAGACGCGGTCGACGGGGAAAGGTCGAAAACCGAACGGTGCTCAGTGTGGCGAACTGCCTCAAAACCTGGCTATAAGAGAAAATTTCTAAAGTTTTTTCTTGTAAGTTCCAAATTGTTAATATATTAACCCATCAGTGGGCGCGTTAAATATTTTTTTACGCGGTTTGGCGCGCGAGCCAAACTGGTGGCCTAAGTTAATTTTTTTCCCTTAAATTTTAAACATTTTCTATAATTTTTTTTCAAACAATAAATTTTGACTTTGTTTATTGTGTGGTGAACTTTTTGTCGCTAGAGAACACATTTATAATTAATAGTGGAACAAAATGTACCCCTGCCCCCCACCCCCATGCGAAGGAGGTAGGAAAGCAGGCCTTTTGCCGATGTACCCATAAAAGTAACGTAAATTTGCCGAATACTGTTTACACGCAATTCACTAACTCATTATTAACTTTGTGGTATTTAATTATAATTGAGGGGTTTTGAAGCTAAGGGGTAAAAGTGATTTTTTTCTCAACAGAGTAAGGTAAAGTTAATAGGGTGGTTTCCTATTATTTTTTTATTGCCTAAATCGAAAGATTATTACTCCTGGAGTACGTATTTCACGCTTTTAGATTTTTAAATTACAATATCTATTTTTCGCGATGAAATGAAAAGTGAAAATTTTCAAGCGCGCGAAAACGCGACGCGTAAGTATGAATGCCGGGAAATCTCTCCGTACGTCGTATTTCTGGTTCCCCCTCCCGCCCGGTGAGGTGACCTTGAGGCGAGGCTTAGCGCTGATACGTCGGAGGCTGCTAGCGGGTAGCTGAGTACCCTGCTGGCTGGTAGCACTTGGCTTAAATAAGGATTATTAATACCTTATCAAACGAGGAAAACTTTCCGACCTTAGCCAGTTTTAATAAGTGATTATTAAGACATGTTTCCCTGAGCTCTGCGCCTCATGCATGCATTGGTAAACTCCTATCTTCTCCTATAGAAACTAGGTCCCTGTGACGTCACGTGGAGTGGCATCGCATGGACGCCAATCTGGCCTTTTTCAAATGAGGATAAAATTGACCATTGCCATTCGCCTAAACCGGCATTTCTAAAACGAAATAATTTGTATATTATGAATACACTAATGGTGGGTAACGAATCGCAATTATTGCCTTTTGTTTTCTTTGATGAAGGAAACTACCCTATTGTTAGAATAAACAAGGGATACGAGTGAGTCGTTGTTCTGTGCTGACATCGAGTGGAAAATCGAATACACTACTGAATATTTAATTTTTGTTTTCTATACCTAATTTCTGTACCTAACTCTGTTTAGAAAACAAAATCATTGGTACCCCTTGGCTTCTCACCCACTCAAGTTTCAAGGGATTCGAGCACGGTTTTCGTGCATTAGCTACCTCCTTTGCTGTGCTGATGTTTTAATTACACTCATATCAGCAAAAATATATATATCCTACAAAGTGTAGATCCTAATTTTTCCTCAGATTTTAATGACTTAAAATACTAAGTTTTTTTAATTTTTATTTTAATCTCCAACCGCCGAATACAGCTCGTATTGGCCATTTTACATCGGGGTGTTTAACAAGCACGAACAACCATGCCAGGGGAAACCTACCCAGACGGGATTCGAACCCGCGACCTCTTGTTTGGCAGGCAAGGACTTTACCCCGCCGCCACAGAGGCCGGCGAAGTTAATTAGAAGCAAGAGTAAAAATTCTTAAAACTGAGAAAACCAGGTTTTTAATCCCTGGCTATTGGGTCTGGTCGGGAAAAAATTGTATTGAATTATATAATAATGCCTATTTTTTAATAGATGGAAGATAAGATATTTGCATGTATTTGTACGATTATTTTTTTCCTCAGCGGACCGTATCGAAAAAGTAAAATTTACCATGGGTACTGTCATCGGCGTCAAGGCAAAAGCTGCTGCAGAAATGTGCTACTTCTGTGGATGTGCCTAATGATTGGGATTCATGATTGACTGAGGTGGAACCGTTGGGCTCGGTTAAAACTTTTTCTTTTTGTAAGCCGAATCTCGAGTTTTTCTTTCACCACCCTGTCCCAGAAGCCTCGGTTTTGGTAGAGCAGTTCTGTGTCTTCCCATTTGATGGCGTGGTCATTGCTGATGGCGTTCTCTGCGACCACCAACTTCTCATGCCCGTCTAAGCTGCCGTAGATGCTCCTTCATCCTGTTTTCTATGGTCCTGCACGTTTCCCCTGTATACACTTACCCTTACCTCTCCCCATAGTTACGCCACTGCAGGGATGCCGACTTACAAAAAATATTGAGGGGGCCCAAACCGGAGATGTTGCCCCGGGAAATTTTATAAGTAGTGAGTTTTAAGTTTTTTAAGCATTTTAGAAGAGTCATATGATCAACATTAGAACCCTGATAACTCGAATCTCGATATCTGGACATTCCGGGGAAAATTGACAAGCCTGACACATTTTTTCCTCACACCCATAACGAAGTTTTAGGGGGCCCAGGCCCCCTCAGGCCCCATGGAGTCGGCGCCACTGACTTCAATAATTAAATAATAATGGAACTTAATAATGGAATACCACATAGTTAACCAAGAGTTAGTCAATTTTGTTCAATAATTAACTCAAAAATCTCATCATTTGTTGGTTTTCAGTTTGACTACAGTTTCACCGTGATTCCACCTGGCGTATTTAGGTCTACTTACGCCTGGTGGAATTCTGACGAAACTGTCGTCAGCCCCTGTCAACCAACGCGGCGAAAACCCGAAAGATGGAGAGAACCTCGAATCCAGAACACCTCGCAGAACTACGAGGCAACATGCCATTTGGAATTTGTACGATGGCCTAGTCGCGTCGCAGATCCGTAATGTAAAGATTAACTTTCGCTGTTCTCCGCGCTCCTTGCGAGCCACTATTTCCCCATCTCGTTCCTGCTTGCCACGCCTGGGGAGGACTGGCTTTGCTTTTTTACGTTTCTCTTTTTATCTATCTCGCTCTGCTGTTGCATTGGTGGCGCTGTTGCGTGAGTCACGCGCAAAACGCGTCCGTGCACATTGCTTATCGTTGCCTCTACTACCATTTTTTCCTCTTTTTTTTATTTAGTCCACCTCAAAGGAAAATGTGCTAACTACGTTGGCGGTGACGCCATGATGGCGAGTCCGGAAGCTTCGCCGTGTGCTCAGCGAATATTTCTCCCGCTTGGCGTTGCGTGCTCCTAGTGGCATTAAAATAAAGAAAATAAAATCGCGAAAGGGTCAAGCAGAGTCCCCTCTCAAGTGGCCTTATACACCCGCACTCCTACCCCACATTTACATCTGCATAACTCTCTGAAGACTGCTTCAAAGGGTGTTTGGCAGGGAATGAATTTTCACTTTTCAGGAGCTCGCTCCATCCATACAGATGAAACAGAAGGTACGGATGGAGCGAGTACTAAATGAGGAGGGGATTAATCGTAGAGGGCGTAACTTGGTGGAAATCCATAATAGCACGAATACAAGGATCAAGAACTTTGCTATTTCCACATAATATTATTATTATTATAATATTATTACTAGGGATGAGTCGATTCCAAATGTCGATTCTCGATTGCACCGATTCTCGGGCACGGAATCGGAATCGAGAATCGATCGCCTAAAGTCGATTCCGATTCCATCGATTCCAGGAAGATAAATGTTTTGAGCATAGACTATAAGTTTGGGGCATAAATGCTGCCACACACCTAAGCGGCCGCGGTGTCAGCCTTGCCCGCGCGGAGGATACGCCCCGCACGCGGGTGCTGCGACGAACATACCTAAGCGGCCTCGGAAACATTAAAATGTCGGCAAGAGCGACAAACCGACGAACCCTGAAATACCTCGTGTTCATGAGCAACTCTCAGAGAAAAAAAATTGGAAACCACGGGATCGGGAAGCAACGCATGCGTTTTCCGTTCTTTGATTAACCGCTGGTCACGGCAAATCAAATTGTTACGATTATGAATCACATTCGGAGAATTCATCTGGACCACCAATTTAAAAGTATAATAGATCGAAATATATTTTTTTACTTTCGAATGATATTTGAAGTCTGATGATAATAAAAACGTGCAGAGAGCGAGTTTTTCTGTGAAAAAAGTTTCTTATAAATACGCGCTGAGAGCGGTTTTTTTATATAAGTAACTTTTTTAGACTAACACGCGCCTGCGTCAATAATAAAAAAATTAGACACATTCGCGTTTGTATAGCCCAGTTTCATCAATGCAACCCTTGAGGAAGTTTATACTTGATTGGCATAAGCCGCCGCGGCCTCCGGGCGTACTCGACAGGTTGCGTTCGGCCGCCACCGCGCACCCGCCAGGCTGCTCTCGTATGTATCGACGCCATGAACGCTACATTATTGTTTAGCCACCGCGGCCAAACGAGAATGTAGCCACCGCGGCTATTGTTATTTTTAGGGATGGTCGGATCGGATACCTCGGATCCAAATACCCGCGGATATTGCCCTTCATCGGATCCAAAGTCGCGGAAGACATCGGATCTGGATCCGAAATTTTAAATAATAGCTTCAGTGAATGTAACGCCCCATAAGAGTGGAAAGATTTCCGATTCTCTCTTCGAATGCGCCGTCGCATGCGATTCTTGTCCTACTCATGAACTGTTTTGTTTGAAAGCTCTCGCAGAGGTTGCAAGTAGAATTTCAGCCGTGGCCAGGATTTTCAGCATTTCAAAAGTAACTATGTCGCAGATTTCAGAAAACCACCCTCGGCCGTCCATCAGCCTGTGCCTCTGTTGTTTTTTTTCGCATCCGAAATCACACGGACCAAAAATCATTGTCTTCTAAGGAAAATATCAAATCACACGAAAACAATTGAAGCGTGTTTCATCCCTACCTCGTCTCACCAACTGACCTTTTTTGGCCTACCTGCTTCAATTTTCCGTTTCTAGACTACAAATGCTAGGAGAGTGACTTTCTGGGAAAGTGTTAAAATTAGTTTAAAACCCATTATTTAGTGCCCGGTTTTTTCAACAATTTTCTCCCCTGGTTTTGGATCCCCCCCCAATTGAAATTCCTGGCTACGCCACTGCTCCTTCCCCTCCACCTCTCCTTTACGCGCTTTTGCTGCCCACTCTTTCCTCATGCTGAGCGGTTGAGCACCTCGTCGCACCTGACGTTAATGCCGTTTTAAATACTGTTAATTGTGTTGCTTATTGCGCCGTTGCAATTTAATTTAATGATACACCGATAAAAATGTCTTTCATTTTGTATAAACATTTCCATTGAGATAAGGAGAACCAATGAATGCCGTGTGCGTGAACTGTGGCGTAAATTATCACGAGGATGTGCTAAATCCACCTCACCATATTGAAGCATCTTCGGGTGAAACACAGGTCGGTATGTAATGAGAAAGTAAAATTCGGGGGAAACGTGCGTGAGGAAAATTTGAATTCAGTCGATGGCAGGGGGGTAGCCAGGAATTTTGTTAAGGGGGGGTTCAAAACCAGGGGGGAAATTTTTAAACAACAGGGTACAAAGGAGAGGGTTTCAAACAAAAACGATTTTAACACCCTTCATAATAGAAAAAAACTTCATTTTTCAAAGATTCATTTTTTTCCATTTTTCATTTTTGTAAATTCGTGATTTTTAAATATTTTGTTTCCTTTTATGATGGAAAGTAATTGTGTTTTCATATTTTGGGGGGTCCTCTCGCTACGCTACTGGTCAGTGGTTCATCCTAAGATTTTTCCTATTTTCATTTCCAAACCCAAGCGTAACAGTTTAGGCCCTGAGTATGTAAAGATGTTTTTAAAAAACAACTTGAAAGCCCATAAAATAATTTTTAATTTATAAAAATATAAAAATGTGTATGAAAATCTAAAAAGCATTCCATTTATTGTATGTACCCACAATAAACTTGAATAATGACTTTGTTTAATGGCAGGAATTCGAAAATGCATTTGGAATCGAAAATATCCGATTCGAAAGATCTGGCTCCAAAAATCCTGGATCTGTCCATCCCTAGTTATTTTATTCCATTCAATTCTTAAATTTTAATGACAGCAATACCACAGATAAATCAAAATCCCACCTGCTATAAGGAGTAAGAATCGATGGAATCGGAATCGAGAATCGGGAATCGATTTGAAGGAATCGAAATTGGAATCGGAATCGAAAAAAAGTGGAATCGACTCATCCCTAATTATTACTATTATGTGGAAATAGCAAAGTTCTTGATCCTTGTATTCGTGAGGAGGGGATGTTGAAAACAGTGATAGAGGGTAGAATGTTAGGTACACGAAGGAGAGGAAGGAAAAGAATAGGATTTTTAGATAGAATGAAAGGGAATAGGCCTTATTGTGAATTGAAGAGGGAAGTGGTTGATGGGGAGAGAGGATCTCAGAATTCTTCTCAGGTACTCCGTGGGAACCTACCTTAATCGGTAGAATACTTTAATAAATAAATGAGAAGACGGGTCTTAGTCGGCCACATTATATCATCATATGATGGACTGATGCAGACAATGGTTGAAGTACGGGTGAATGGGAAGAAGGGAAGGAGATCTTCCCGAATGAGTTACACAGGACAGATTATTAAGGATGTAACAGAGAAAAAATGCCGTCACCGTGAAAAGGCTAGCAGATTAGAGATCTGCGTCAAACCAATTTGGCGATTGTTGACTGATGATGATGATAGAAAGTAGCAAAACCCGTGTCGTGTACTAATTAAGCAATTTTTTAAATTTCCATTATGGAAAGATTGCACATAATTATCCCTGAGACTTTTTGATTTGTTTGACCCAATTATTTTGGGTGAGTCTCACCGCCCACTTGTTCAAGAGCTTAATCATGAATCAAATCGATGGCAATCGCTCCATAATTATATGGAGTATTCCAGAATTGTATGGAGTATTTCATTCCACTCGCAATGTAGAAAATACCTTTTTGTCCCACTCTCGGAATGAAAATTCTTTTTGTATCCATACCATGGTACTTCATTTTTTCAATCATGTATTGGTAATGTCGTTGCTTAAATCCATGGGCTGCTTGTAAGCTCAGCAATCGACGTTATTGTTCATTGCGAGGATGTTTAATATAATAATGAAATTAAACTCTTGATTCTGTGAGTAACCTTCTTGCAAACCATCCTCGAATGAAGTTGTTTGCGAGATTTTTAGATCAATTCAATTTATTTTGAAAAAATATAAAAGTAGTTCCTATAAGTTTGGCGAAAGGACGAAAGGCTTTGTAACCATCTCCGTGTGAAATTAATCCTTTATCATGGTGGAAATTATGAGGTACAATTTTTCTATTTATCTTTTCATGTAAATATTTTTTAAATGTTACGTCATGTCTGCCTTGACAAGTAGTGGGGAAAATATGCAGTGCATGGAAGGAAAAGTTACGTGGGCAAGTTACTTCATTATGCGTGGGGAGCTTTTTTGTATCCTAGGGAGCCCAGATCTGTCATATGAAACTTTGTTGAAGCACGCGTTCATAACATGTGTTGCGTTGTAGTCGTGTCTACGTGAAATCCCCGAGTTGACTGTATTGCTTTCTGCTGTAGCAATCCATTCTCATGCTCGGAAAACTACTTCCCCGGGATGAAAGCGGGAAACATCGCGTACTACTCTTTATTTGTGGAAGGCCGTGAGTGACATATGCATATTAAAATCGGGCGTGACATCCCTTGTTGGAATAGGGAACTATGGCGTCGGATTTTCCTCTATATAGAGGAGGCCTGCGTTTATGCTTCGCCTGACGTTCAAGTCAGTGAATCGCTTGTCGTTTGGTGCGGATCTGGGTCGACGATACGGTATCTAGAGAATTCTCGTACTGATATGAACCTCAACAGTACCACTTTCTTACGACTTATAAAACCTCGCTGGATATCCCATTTCTTGAAAGAGGTTGGAATATTATTAGCTTTTGTGAATGGGTGTGATATAATCGTGATAATGGCTTGTGAATGACATCCTTTCATCTGTTCCTGTCTTTCATCTGTTCTCGAATCGTTGAATCGATGGAACAAACGACTACTTGCTAGATTAGTATAAATCCCAGGAATATAATACCATTTGCTGTTGTGTTAACCTTTCATTCCCAACCCCAAAAGCTTTGCATTCGCTCAATGAATTCGCACGCTATGCTGTGGTGTAAAGTCAAAGAAGCACTTATAGAAATGCCAAGGATGAAAATAGTCAGAAAAATAGCACTCAATTTAAGAACTTGGATTCGAGCACTGTTTTCAAGTTAATGTCATTAGTACCAGACTGGATAGTATAATTCTTGAGACACACCTGTCAGCAATCGAGGGTTCCAGGTTCGATTCTGTTCAAGTCACATAACTTTAATTCGAGGTTAATGCTCTCTATGCTGGAACCCTTCCTTTTTCCTTTTGGTGGATTTCTGTGGCATAATCTGATTCATGATTTTATTTTCTTCGTTAATAACCTTTTCTTAAACTGTCAAATTTTCAAAGAATCGTATTGAGGTAGCCACACTTAATATTATACCCTCTTTTCATCCCAGCCATTTGTATAAAATGTTGTCTCATGTTCATTAAGTTGGTAATAAATCTCTGTATCGCATTGTAACATCCTTTTAGAACCTACTATTTTCAACGTACGTTTGTACGGTATTGCTAGTGTTATTTATAAGTTTAGTTACCCTTCATTTTCAGGTAAATCGTCATTTTATGTCCCTTATCGGCTCATACCATTTTCTCTTAAAATTGAAGTCTTTTGTAAGCGCTAACATATAGACTCACTCTTTTGAATTGAAAACATCTTCAGTTTTATCCTTAAATGTGCTAGCTGTCTAATTTAATGTGGGAGGAATGCCTATAAATTCAATATATAATTTTCTGAATGTAATATTAGCGAATACAATTCGGTCAAGTCAGGCGATGGACTCAGCAGCAGCTATCACGTGAAAATTTCCGATTTTAGCCTCTTCTGGTTATAGATAGACCTACCTTAGATACCTGCCCCGTGATAGATTATACGATTTATTTTAGTATATATTTATTGTTTAATATGTTATTACAGGTGATAATTATGTGAGAGCTTGGACCCGCATGATTCTTCGTGTAGCCCGCGGTGTCCACTTGGATCGTAAGCGGTGTGTCTCCGTGAGCCTCTTTGAATGCGTTCTCTTCGGATAAAAAAATGAGTTCTCGTGCTCAGTGGCGGTATAATATAAATCTCCTAAACATTCCATTCTCTCCTTTTTATATCGCGTTATCAATTGAAAAGGAACTGAGAAGAGGGAGGCCCCACAATGAGGCTCGATTTCTTTAAGTGGATATCGCACCTGACGAAAAGGGTTTGCTCCCTTGTGCGTCCGTCTCCTCTGTTGTGTCTCCGGAACCCTTGAGAGGTCTCAAAGGGTTTGGGGGAGGGAACTGGGGGACGGCGCAAAGAAACCCTTGAACCACAGCAATTCTTTCCCCTCACCCCTGTCCCTTCTTGGACTTGCGTCCTCTATATTTTATTCATCAGGTCTGTAGAGCGCCGGAGGAGGAGACTTTTAGGGTAGAGATGACACTTTGGAGTCTTCCTCGCATGGAGACTGTTTGGTGAAAGGGTTTTTCTGTCCCCTCGAGACGAGGGTCGTGATCGGTTTTAGGGTCTAAGGGACACTGCGTACCGGCTGAGTGCGGCTGTCAGTCAACTCTGACCCCTTAAAAAATGTCCACCCTCCCCCATTATGTTTTGGACCCTCTCAAAAGAAATGCAGCTTCGCTCACCTCTTTCTGCATACTGCCAGGTGCATATCCGTCTCGAGTCATTCGGCCTAGTTGTCGCGTGTAAGGTATTATTTTCATCGTGGGTTGCCGCTTATGATAGGTTCGGATAGAGCTCATAAAATGCACCCTAATTTTCACGTTCAAATCATTACGTTAGTCTAGCACACTTCCATTACGTCGCTTACCCTCCTACGTTCTAGCCTTTCTACAAACCCTCTTTTTCTTTTGTTTTCGATATATTCTGGCCGTCAAATAGGCCTTTTGCTCACCTCTCACATCGCGCACCTGTTCCTTTTAATGAATCATATTTCTCCTAGCCTGATGTCTGAATTCATTTATATTGAGTCATAAATACAAAAAGACTTATTTCCGCACATGTCGTTTACTGACGAAATTCGTCGTATATTGAAGTTTAATTCTATCAAAAATATCATTTTAGTTTTATTTGTGAAAAATTAAAATTTGTACGCTTTTCCACCTTAACAAATGGGAATAATTTGCTGAAGCTTTGATCGTTTGGATAAAATTTAGCTTGGAAATTAGTAAGTTGTCATTGTGATAAAGACTGCGAGTATATCTTATAAATATAATCGTCTTAAATCTTAAAATGTGTAAAAATGACAAAACCCTGAGTTTGAAGCCTAATGGATTAATTTGCCGATACGTAATGTTACTTTCTTCATCTTTCTCCAGACCCATCCTCCCTCATATTTGATCAGCTGCTTTCGCCGGGCTTATAAAAGTTTCCAATTTCTCACTGAATTCCAAGCATTGATGTCTACTCCACGCCGTGGAAAACTTTTAAGTCTAATAACGCAATAAACTTTGGTTTGAATTTTTCCATGGCCGTCTTCATACTTACGATCTCTTAACACATACTTGCTGCTTGAATTTGCAGCGTAGTATGGAGAAGTAGATCTTGCACCTGTGCTTGACCGTTTGCTAATTAATCCATATTGGTCATTCTCGCAAGAGGGCATCAGCGGTCATCATCGTGGAATATTCCGTCTCCTTTCATTCCCTTGCCACCTTCGTCTCTCTCCCCCCCCTTTGCCCTTTCACTATCTTCCGTAATATGCTGCTAGCCCTTTTATCTGGGCGAGTGCAATCATCGGCATTCAACCCTTCGAGTTGACCCGTCTGCCGCTTAATAAGCGCGTGGGGATGATTGCATTCGAGATGCGCTTTGTTGAAAGCTTGCTTCCTTGACTTCTTCCTTTTAGATTGCTCGAGCGCACTCAAAAGCCTGCGCTGCCGTGTCCCGATGATTACTACGTGAATTCAACTAGCGGAATCCCGCTTAATGCTGTTGTATTAAACCGTGGGCACCGTGATTCACGTGAAGTCGACATCACTGGGAAGCCGGGGCAAGAGCTTGAGGGAGAGAATTAGATTCTAAGTTCCAGATCGGGCACTTCGGAGTTTCTTGGGGCGCTTATTCCTGTATCTTCAGAGGATATGGAGCAAGTTTTCTCGTAAAAGTTTACCCTTAAGTTATGGTAAAAGTTTGGCGAATTATAGACAGTTTGTTATCTTATTTAGTAATCTTTCGACTTTTGGAAATGTTTTGGCATAGACTCAGTGAGTTGAAAAGTAAAGTGCGCTAAGTTGTTGAACATTGATCCATATTTGTCAATTTTAGAGACCAAACTCTACATCAAGCCTGAATCTGTCGATAGCATGATCGTAAGTATTATTTTATTTCTTAAATGAATTTGGCTACTGAATTGGCCAATTCATGAGGCACGATTTTTTTGACGATGACTGTAGCCGGAGATTGAATGAACAGGAAGATCTGTTATGAAGTGCGACGAATTGGGTATACGTAGGGAAGTTTTTTGCGATATAATGGGAAGGCGTGTGAGTGAATAGAAAAAGGTTGGCTGACAGGAAATTTGAGTGTAATACTGTATCAAACCAATCTCATGGCGATGATGATAACAACATTCCTTTGAAATTAAAAGACATTTTTCGTTACTCCTTTTGGTTTAAAGTGTGTGTGCGTGCTGAGATACCGTGAAAAATTTTTCGCGTGAAGAGTCAAATTTCTGAAGTGAATGCATTAAATGCACGTGAAAAAAATCTCGTTGTAATTTTTCTGAGGTACCCAATATTACATGGATGACAGCTCTCATTAGTCCATCTAACTTTAGCTGCCTGGTATGACTCGTTCTGAAGTCCAGATTGCGGAACTTTTGGGATGAAATGAATCTCATTTGTTTTATTATTTCGTACCTCATTCAATGCATACTGCTACATTCTAATACACTCTGAGCCAGTTCTTTTTACAACCTCTCTTCTACTATTTAGTTAATTTTTATGTTACCGAATTTTTAGTATAATTTTGTCACAACTTAAAAATTTTAAAGTGAAATAAACTGCGCAATTGGCACTTAATGCTACGGGATCATTTTCATTGATATTCCGCCTGCGCGAAAGAAAAATTATCTTCTTTTGCCAAGGGGTTGAAGTGATCCGTAGCATTAAGGATGTTCGTTTTAGTATCCAATTGGTGTATCCTCCAATATATGGGACCCACTTTTACGTCCCCTGGTTTTATCCCTACTTCGAATAGCATCCATTTTTGTTTACTCGAAGCGCTGAAGATGTGCGCTATTTCACGTTCCTCTCCGTATGTACTCGGGAACGTGCTGGGGGTGACAAGTTGTAAATCGTCTGCGCATTAGCTTAAAGCGAGTGTATTTCCCTCATGTATTCCAGGTTCACCCGGTGCGGAAGGCCTTTCATAAAACAAGTGTTAAAATATTCAAGAAATATGTTGAGGATCGCATCGTATGCATTTGAATGATAGATACGTTGGGTGCATCGTTGATGATAGTCACTTCTCATACTGCATTATTAATAGAGAGTTATTTATAAATTCATAGTTGGTGTAGTTGCATGTCTTTTGTTCTTTTTTTTACTGCTTATGTAGTATCTTCTTATTTATGTATGAGTGAACGAAGGCTGTTTTTTTTCTGGCCGCAATGAAGCCTTTAATTAGTATGTTGAGCGGTAAGGTGTATTACATTTTGTGCTCTTCCTGCGTGTGAGAATAGCATTTTCACTCGTATTTTATTTTTTCTTATTAGCTCTAATATGCCGTGAAGACTTTTTTTAATGCGAATGGCTTTTCCTTCTTGCAATTATTTTCATTAAAAGGTGACTACCTATTAGTTCACCTTGTGCTAGTCCGCGGTTAATATTCAGTGTTTCTTTTAGAGTATGCACTTGTATTGAGGAAACGGTGTCAATGTGGATTTGAATTACGATGCAAACGTCTAATTGTATAAGTCTAAATCACTGGGTAAAATTTGTGTAGTAGAATAAATATAAATGTCACATTTACATAATCCCAATTATTTCCGTGATTGAAGGATTATAAGTGAAGATTTGGAATATTTGAGCTAAGCCCAAGTTTCTAAACTTTAATTGAAAGCATTTTAGAAATTGCTCTTTTCTTGACCTCTTTTTCAAACCTTACATTTTTTGGGACTTTTTATTTTGCCAACGTAATGAAAATTTGCCTTCCTCAGTACTTCTTGAAAGGTGCCTGTTCTTTTGCCGAGGGGTTGAAGTGATCCGTAGCATTAAGGATGTTCGTTTTAGTATCCGATTGGTGTGTCCTTCAATATGTGAGACCCACTTTTACGTCCCCTGGTTTTATCCCTACTTCGAATAGCATCCATTTTTGTTTACTCGAAGCGCTGAAGATGTGCGTTTTTTAACGTTCCTCTCCGTATGTACTCGGGAATTAGTTATGTATTGCAAAATATCAAAGAGCAACCATATGCATAAAGACTCAGTGGGAAATTTTGATTTTGGTGAATTGGTACAATAAAAGGTGGCAATTAAGAACCAAAAATGGATGAGTTATTAATTTAAGAATTGTGAATTTTTTTTCTCTCATTTTGTGGATGTCGTGATGTTAGTTTTTCGCTCCAGCATACTTGCGGGTGTCTAAGCTGCATCTTCGCTCGCAATCTGCAAGTAGCGAGCTCGTTTGCATTACGTGCGTACACACTGATTCCATTCTGTCCGAAACTTCCTTGTTCGCGCCCCTTTGACTTCTGCCCAACCCCTCGTACCATCCCCAGAGAGCGAGAGGAAAAGAGCCACGTGGAATGCCTGGAACGTGTGAATCATTCATTCCGTGGAAATCTTTCGTGGACGGAAACGTGTGGGTGGGTGGGGAAGGAAATCTCAGTCCTTTTCGTCCAACCTTATCCGGCCTTCCCAGTCTGTCTTATTTTTTTTTCTTTTCTTGTGGTTCGACGGGGCCATTGGGAGGTGAGCTCCGGTTTGATGTGTCAGTCGTGACCGTGAAATCCGCCCCCGACTTCTGCGCTGCCGTTCTCTAGTGCCCGCAAAGCGAGGCGGAACGTGCCGAACGAATAACTGCTCCGCGATTTGTATAGCCTCCGATGTGACCTGAGTTTTAATCAAGCTAGTGCCTCATAAAATCAAATGATTTATTTTCTCCTCCCCCGATTTCATAAATCTTTATCAATTTTTTCATTGCGAACAGAATTCCAGCCATACTTTCTTTGATTGGGAAATTCCAAGGCTGGTCCAGCTAAAATTTAGTAACTGAAAAAGTAAAGGCAGGCGAGACGTGTAATGGAATGACGTCCTGATTCTATGTACAGTAGAACCTCGGATAACGACCACAATCCGTTCCAGAAAGCCGGTTGTTATACGAAATGTTCGCTATCCGAAACAATTTTCCCCATAAAAAATAAATTTAATAGGAATAATTGGTTCCTAGCTCCTATTAACTCGCTATCATATGAAAGTTACAGGCTATATAGGAATTGTATTACTTGTAGACTTAATATTGTTGACATTGTATTACTTAGTATTTTTATAGCGAAATTTTGTTCGCTATCAGAGGCAAATTTTTAGCGAAATTTTTGGTCGTTATCCGAATTGTTCGTTATCAGAGACGTCCGCTAACCGAGGTTTCACTGTATATGAGGTATGACACTTTTCCACAAATTTATTTAATTATGTACGACGCCTTTCTACCGTCGGGTTATCGTCAAGTTCAATGTTATTTTTTTTAAATGCATTGTCAAGCTTATTGTACTAAATGATGACCTGACGGTCGAAACGAATTGCTCATTATTAAAAAAAATGTGGAAAATTGCCATCTCTCTTTTTAATCGCAGATGATGCAGTTATTTACCTTATGTTTGGTTACCTAATTTTGATATAAATTATCAACTACTTCTTGTTTGAATTTCTTATTGAACTCATTTAAGTCGAATTTTTCTGTGATGGCAGAGAAATGTTATCCCTCTCTGACAAATGCCTCACTAATACTTCCTGCTCGAAATTTTTTTTGGCTCGATTGCCTTCCCAAGAATATCTCTAATGACGTTCTTCACGTCGTGATTTTGCTATTAATTGATTTATTTTATATAATGCTTAACGTAGGCGTAAGTATGGAATTGTATGGAGCTGTATAACTTATATCTGAAATGTTTTATTGCCCTCACCGAAGTTCATTTATTCTGAAAATACTTCGGTTCCGTTTTATTATGCCGACTTCATTTATTAAATAATTACAGATAATTTAATGGGAAAGGTACGGCTTAAGGGATTACGATATATCCATATCCCCCCCCGCTTGTTCCCATTCCGTCATTGCAATTATTTCTTCGGTTCAACATAAGTCCTGGTTCTTAAAAGTGTATGCATTAAACTTATTTTCTTTCTCCTCCGGCTTCACATCATCTTTGGAGGACGCTTTACTACCACTCGACCGCTTTGAAATGTCAGGTTTCATAGAGTAAACCCTACATTACTGTAGCTTTTGACATATCTGTTCAATAATTTGACCCAGCATTTTTTTTCAAGATATAATTTTTATAATATTTGAGGAACAGCCTAATGTGGAAAATGTCTATCCTATTTGCCCTCCAAATTTGAAGATGATTGCTGAAGTTTAAAATTAATTAAATTTTAAATTTAAATTTCGCTAAACATAAAACGATCTGTCAAAAGGGAGCGATGCATTCGCTCATCCTCTTGTCAAGTTTTCACGCTGCCCTTAAAACGTAAAAGCCGTAAAAGAAACTTCTCTCAGTTACGTCTTCTGGCTTTTCCAATTTGAGTCTAGACTCACGATTCGGTGACGGTGGTGGTGAAGGGGTCTCTGGCTCACTGGTCACATCCATTGATCTCACAAATACCCACTTCAACTGCATGATTTTCCTTACGTACCCTCACTCTACCCTCCCCCCCCCTAGGTCCCTCGCTTCGTGCCCCTCTTGACCCCCTCATACATACACACCTATCGCTGTGGTCGTTTTGCCTCCTTGTTATGTCGGTCACGTATGGCCCATTCCTGGGGCCCGTCTCCGCAAACGCTTCTTCACCCTTGCCGGGTCAAACTGACTGCCTGCTCCTTTCATGCCGCTCGTCTTTCACCACTCTCCTTAACAAATCCTTGCCCCCCTTCTCTCGCGTGATCTATGGTTAATCGGGGCAAGCAGGTGCACCCAGTCAAGGAGCGACTTCCGCTCGTGAAAAAAATTATGCATTTTACAGCAGAATTTATCGTCATTGAAAAGTATGTGTGCGTCTATTTTAATGGAAGTCGTGGTCATATAGTGGCTGGAGTTGGAATTTCTATCCCGGGGTCCGTGGTTCAAATTTAGGTGGAGCCTGCGAAAGCACCCAGAATAAACTTTTTGTTTGTGTATTTACTCTCAACTTCTGTTCTGTGATATTTGTGACATCAACTGGCTAATGTGGAAAAATAAGCGAGACGGCAGCAAAAGTTGTGTATCAGAATGGTATTTCATCTTTCTTCACTCAATATTTCGGGAGATAATACGTCTCAAAGTTGCCGAAAATACCATATAATACTATAGGAGGTAGGGGCGTAAGGGTCAAGCAAATGGCCATAATCTCATCTAATATTGCATTAGTGACCGTAACATTCTCTTGGCTTGGATGACCCTTTAGCCCTCTATGCCCCAATTTTTTACATGTGCATGTGCAGAGATCTGACGGAGAACGCCCTCAGGAGGGGAAAAAACAAACTAAAAGTAATAAATGAGAGGGGATTGGGTAGGCTAACTGTTACTTTGAAGTCACAATGGTATACAGAGGCCAAGAAATGAAAAAAAATAACAAAAAGTGCATAAATGCGGTATGTTACCTCAAAGTCACCCTGGGGCATAGAGGGTTAACGAGTTGGACAATCACACACACCCGTGCCCTGGAGGATGTAAACTCACCAAGGCGGAATTCGAACCGGCGATCTCTAGGCTGGCCGACGAAGACGTATCTCCAGCGCCACCTAGGCTGATTAACAGAGGTGATCGAAGTAATTAGCACAGGGAATGGTAAAGCCGTCTTCTCCCACTCTGGATGTGTGAAATTCAAGCGCAAGGTGTGGCTTAGTTCGAGGCGAGCTGCACCCTCGCGTATACTTACCAATATTCTGTTTGAAGCAACAGAGCGAGGAAAACGGTGATGATAATTTTCATATAGCTTAATCAGAGAAACGCCGATGAAGTCATCTGATTTAAATCAATCTTATGAATTGATCTTGTTCAGATTGGTCTTGGGTCAGATGAGACTTGATGCGGCTAATATCAGACCCGATCTCCTGTTTTAAGATTTTATTTGATTATGATATTTTCTGTTTTCAGTCACTCCGTGATACAACGCGAAGGTTGCTTGGGTTGCGTGAGGTAACAGCTTTCCCTGGTTAAGACACAGGCGTGTGAATCTCCCTCATTCAGGGGGGTTGGGCAGTTCTTTTGCCTGCGCCACCTCGCGTTTCGCGGATTTTTGTTTGTTTGAAGGCTAGAAATGGGTAGATTTTACCTTTTTTAAAACAAAAATGTTCAACGTAATTCATTGATATGGTTTTGATAAGTGCTTAGCTTTGTATCAATTCCAGAGAGAAGCTTCATTGGCGCGGTTTGTGGAGTTAACTCCTAAATTTGCTTTTTTTGAAATGAATGTGTTACTACCGAAATTTAAGCACGACTTATCTCTAGGCCAACCTTTTTTCCTGCCAGCTTTCCGACTTGATCCATATTTCTTTTTTTTTTTTTTGATTAAGGACATTTTGCCATGTGCACTTAGTCGACAGTTATAAACTGTTTCCTACACCTTCAATAAGTATCATGAAGATTAGGGCTTGGAATTTAGTGCCATTAAGATTTAGTGTCTGTAATATTTGTGGATCCATACTTCTCTACATCGTAGATTAATCCTGGAAAATTAATGCTCAAGGGTGTATTCGACCCGGTGAAAGGCATGACCCCTCAACTACGTGTCGTTTCCCTTTATGCCCACCTCATCCTTCCTCCGTTATCTTCTGTCCCCTAATGCAAGGTCCCCTTAACAATGAGACATTCCCACCTTTTAACTCCCCTACTCGCCTCACGAGTGGTTTTTGAGTGTCGTCCTGTGTCTTTTTGTGTGTCGTCCCCCCCTCCCATGACTAGTGGTTCCCGCCTCCTCTATGGCCGATGATTTTCGAGACCGCCGCTTTACACCCTACAACTCCTCGACTGGCTTCTCCTGGTTCATGATGGATAAGCACCCCTTTCGTTACTATTCCGCCGGCCTCGGTGGAGGCGGGGTAAAGTCCTCGCAAAGTCAAGGAAGAGGTGGCGGGTTCGACTCTCGCCAGGTTAGGTTGCACTTATTCGGGGCGTAGTTGTTCTTGAACGTGTATTTGTTAAAAATTGTTGAGAAGCCACGATGTGAAGGCCAAAATGAGCTGTTTACGACGGCACGAAAAGAAAACAAATAAATTTGCGCCGCATACTAAATAGAGCTCTACCCGCTCTCCGGAGATAGAGAAATAACCATCTTCACCTATTTATTATAGTGCCTCATGTTCTCTCATGCATTTTATTTTTTTAATGTTATTACACTTTGCTTAACCTGTACCATACCTGTCTCCTTAACCATACCTGTCTCAAACCGGCCGAATTCGAGATACGTGTTGTTATATAACTTAGCCATCGATATGAGTAGTCCATGTGGGCTGGCGACGACTATCAAGAGGGGCTGGATTTTTTTTTATTCGCTCACCCCTCACGAGGAGACTAGTGCTTGCCTGTTAGGGGAATTCAGATTGGTTATGGGGTGGATGAAGAGTTGGGTAAGGGGGGAGTTGTGTAGGAAAGGAAATGGACCCTTTGATGATAGCCCGAAAAGTGGCACTTCCGCGTGTGGCGTGAGTTTGTAGGGGAAACTTTGGTTATTCGACTTTCTGGCATTCTGTGACCCGCTCACCAGATATGTATGTACTTAAAGCACTCAATGCAATGAAATGACAATTTCTCGCTCGGAGTCTGCTGAACCCAGATCGGGCCCTCCATAATGGCTGATGGAAATCTCTACATATAAAAGAGGAATTCTGTTTGTCTCTCCGCTATGCATTTCCATACGGCTGCACAGATTGCCACCAAAGTTAGCACTGCATCTCATGCTATTGAACCCCGTTATGTTACATTTGGTTGCATTTGACGCGTCCTTTGCGTCGTTTTCTCGTCAGTGTTTGTTACGTCACGCCATACTACTGCTGCGGTTGACATTCTACCGGGTAGGGACGCTTCTTGACACTCCTCAAAAGGAAAACGTAGAAGTCCTGCTACGTGACCACGAATTCCAATTTACCCACATCTCTGGGTACTATCCTTCCCTTGCAACGCCGGGTGGCGTGCTAGTGTATTATAAATGGTTAAATGTGGAATGTTCGAATGTGAGGGTACTGATGTTTGAAGTACTTTAATGGATCATCTGAATTACTATTCTATCCTGATTAGATGCTCGGAGGAAAAACAATTCGAAGCCTTAGAATACTTTTACTTGGAGTACAATATCCCGAATCCCTTTCCGTTGATAGTCGCGTAACATCATGGCGTCACTCCGGAGTGACGTAATACCATTGTATCGAGTTCAGCGATTTCAAGATTCTGTCGAACTGTGTAATTGGGTCTTGATATCTCTTACGGAGCTTGTGGAAATCGCTGCTATCCAGGTATTAGAACTGTACCGAATCCATTGGGTGGTGATTCTTAAAAATTGCCTTCTGATTACTTTCTTCAATATATATAATGACTGCTGCTCATTAAAAAAATAATTATTGATTTTCTTCATAACATTTATTTTCGGCCCTGGTCTTCACGTCTTGCTGTCTTTTTCTTTAGGTTACAATTTTGAAAGAAGTGCCGTGTTTGAAAATTATTCTCCCTTCAGTAGGATTGCAGTTAATTTATATCTATAAACTGTACCTGTACTCGATGTCCATAACCAATTCACTCCTTCATTTTTTTATGCGATGCGAATTTCATATTGGAATCTGCATTACGATTTTGTATTTAAATCCACATCACCTATATATTTTGGTTTTAAGTGCTGTGGGCTAGTATGGGAATGGGAATTTGGAATATATAACTGTGTTTGCATATTATTCCTATTGCATGAGGAAAACTGTTTATTATAAAATAATGGAGAAATCTGAGAAAAAATTTCGATTGAGAATGTGTAGTGATATTCAACAGATTCTTTGCATGCTTGCTTAAAGATATCCTTGTATTTATTAATTATAGTGTTTTATGTTGTAATTGTAATGTATCACCAAAATTAAAATACCTATTGACTTGTGTGACTAACGATCTATATTTTTTCTCTTTCTAGGTAAGTGGACTTGAAATGGAGTTAACGAATGCAGAAGCACTGTTTTTTTCTGGTAGTGAGTCATGGCTGTTGCTCAAGCAGTGAAACTATCCCACGAGACCTTCCTATTGTTGGTATGTAAGAAGGCACACGCGTTGCCTATTTCGTTACCTCGCTTGCCCCCCGTGGCTTGTGTCCATGGCGGCGCCTCTGCTGCGTTTTAATTAAGGTTTGCACCGAGTTTTCTCGAGCTTCGACGCTCAACAATTGCGCATGTTGTCATTCCTTTAGATCATTGTCTCGTTGTCATCGTCGATTTTTTTGACTGCTTGGATTAGATTTTGGGACGACGTAGTTGCTGTCTAATAATTCGGGAAGTATTAATATTCGAAATTTAATGAAATAATTTGGAAAACTTATATAAATAACGACGAATTATGACCATCTAATCTAGTTAGTAACCATCTTAATTTTTTTTATTTATCTCGAACTATTCCTGCGTAGTTGGCCTCGCTGTTGGTGGATTTTTTGTATTTGTGTATTTATTCATATACATCATGGCTGCAAGCGGTCATAAAATGTTTTTCTTGTGCTAGATTGGAATTCCCACTAATTGAAATTTATATGTGTTATTTGAACTTATTACGAGAGTTTTTTTATGTCCGTATTGGTCCATTATGTTTTCTTTGATTGAAATTGCTGGAAGAGCTTACTTGTTCGGCTGTTTTCCGTCAGCGTTTAAATGGCGCTGTTCGCGTTTGAATGGACCAGTCGAATGTAGCATCCAATCGTTATAACGGTTCACTTCTCATTCAGCGATTCAATCTTAAGGATAATATGGAAATGTGAGGTTCGAGCTCACCCTGGACCAAACCACTGGCGTATGAATAGAACATATTCGGGTTAGGGTGAGCCAGGACCTTCGCTAGGGCCACCTTGCTCAGCGAGGATTAATCTTGGCGAAATTCAAAAGTTTTCGCCCATGAGTCAATCATGTAAGAAAATAGCAAACGGAGTTTACATTTTCTCCTTTGAAAAGTCAACATTATTGCACACGACAATGTCTACGACGTACACGGTAATATTTACGACAGTAAAATTCACTGAATTGTTAAGGTAAATGTGCTGGGAATAACTTTGATTCTTCTCCTTCAGAACGTTTAGAAAGTTTTGTATGCATATTTTGAATGTGTTTGTGGGTGTAACGTAATTCCACGAAGTGACTTAATATGTTTCTTTTAATCCCTGGATTGTTTTGGCTCAACTCACGCCAGGTTTTCCCTTACGCTAATCTCCTCAGGCCTTCACCTCATCCGCTTTCACGTCTCCCTTTACATACACCCCTCGGTTATCCCCTTACAGTTTTACCATCAAGCTATCGATTACCCTGGTAAGTCAGAGGGATTCAGCAAGTTGTGGTTACCTAGATTTTACCTCTCAGGCATGGTAACCTACGAAACGTGTCGCGTGTTCGATTTCTAACTTGCCTTCGCTTAAGTTGTTGGTGGTTTCCGGCAATACGTTTTGGAATTTACTGAACATTTTGAATGAATAACTTAAACTTTGTTTTTATGCCGAATTTATTATTAAATCACGACCATGGTTTCGACGTTCGTGGGTGACATCAACTGTGAAACCATGGTCGTGATTTAATGAAAAATTCAGTGGAAAAACAAAGATTATGTTATCGTTACTTGCAATAGTTGAATACCCCGGTATAAAATGGCCTATGAGAGCTGTATTCGGTGGTTTGGGTATAAAATAAAATAAAATGTAATAACTCAAAAAGCAAATTAGCAAAGTTGTGTTTGTCCTTAGGAACCGGTTAGACAATGTATTTAATTTCTAATTTTCTCATACTAATGGAAGGCCCTAAAATGTAGAAAAATTATTATTGCCTTGAAAAATGCTTTGATTAAATACCGACCATTACGTTGGAAAATTATATTTAAATAAGTTTTTTTTATGCCGATAATTTTGTTTTTTTTCCTCGGAAAACATTGTAATGTCTGTCGGCGTGTTAAACCTTACGTTTTTAAAGAAATCAGAGTATTTAATATCATGTTCCGCAAGACTGTGTGTTGAAATGCATAGCAACAAAACCTTTTATGTAAATTGTTCTTTTTCCTTTTTCTAAATATCGCATAGTATGATGAGTGTTCTAAATTTCTCATTAATATTTTCTTATACAGTGATTACAAGGCATGAACATGACAGAGAATTTCAAACCCGCCAAGGAAAAAGGAAATGTCACGATTATTCGTTGAATTATCTGATAAAATGCGAAAAGAACGAATTGCGATGGATTTTTAGTGCCAGACGATTACTTTTATAATATTTAATAGTTTTCTATGCTTGTAACATACATATTTCTCTTTATTCTGTCTTCATTTAATAAAGTTTCCCATCAAAGTGTAATACTTTAATATGGGCGTGTTTTTTCAACCTAACTTTATTTTAATATACGTACAACTTCTGCTGTGTAAGGGTCATATCGCACCAGGAAAATGCCACGCATAATGACTACTTTTTATCAGTGAAAATTTCAGGGAAGTGTCAGAATTTTACTTCCTATAATAAGATAAATTTGAAAATAAATGCGCTCTAGCCTGCTTAAAAATTCAATGATCTCAAGTTTTACAAATAGGCCGAAAGAGCGCTTCAGTTCATTCACTTCCTGTTTCCTTTCTCCCCTCATCCGTTATGCTCAACGTCGTGTTTCGCCTCCTACACTATGACCATCCTTAGTGTGATGTTTTATTGCTGATGCCTCTTTCTAGTTTTCTGTGAAAGATAAAAGATTTGCTGTTGGTTCGTTTTATGTTTTCTTTCGCTGGACGTGGGCAGCGTAGTGATGAATGTGCCATTTGGAAAAGTTAAATTGGATGTCTATAAGTGTTTTCATTTTTCCCTTCTCCCCCAATGTCGGAGACGTTTTCGTGTGGGAGACGGGAGTTCATGAAGTGTCACTTGCCTATTCATTTGGAAGGTGTTCAGAGCTATTCTTGAAGTTTTAGAGGTGCAAGGCGTTAAATATTTTTGGTACGAGAAGATTTAGGAACTTTATTCTTCGATTCCGTTATCACTAGCGTCGAGGCTATTAAGTGGTCCATTTATCTTCAATTTTCTACGGACGGTCTGATATCTCTCTTCAATGGCTTTTCCGTGCATTTCTCCAAAATCGTCTACTTTTTCTCGGTAAAAATTTTCTATTTATTGCTATATCCCGCCTTTTTAATTGATAGCAGCCCATTTGGATAGCATGCGATTTTGTTAGAGCTCTGTTTATCCTCTCGGAGGAGAGCCTAGGATATATTTTTCAAATATTTTTTTAAACTCCTTTCGTTATTGGCCATTGACCACGTCTCTTTACCATCCTCCAGGAGTTGTTGCATTAGGTGCTTAGGGTAGTTTTTTAGGTTATAAGTAAATGAGTAAGGCTAAGGATGAGAGGACAGGCAGCTGCTGCTACCCTTGCTTATTACTTCTGAAGCAAGGGTCAAATTTGGTTTCAACTCTTTATAAATGGGCAAGTTCATGTCAATTTTATTGTGTCTCCTTAAGAAATTTCTCTTATAGCCTAGTGAATTTGAATAGTAAGTTAAGTGGAACCGAATGCAAAACTGGGGAATTGAGCTTCTACGGCCTCGAAACTGTAAAAAGGAAAATACTCAGCCGTATAATTCTACGGATTATACGGCCATCTTGAGTATTTTCCTTTTTTACATGGAACCGAATGAATGAGACATGAATCGTATTCTTGCCTTATAATTTTGATGTATTTTATGTTGACTAGGCCTTCAAGACAAAAAAGTGACTAGCACCTTATGATATAAGTAAAAAAGGCTGAAAATTATAACGAATGGCAATTCATGAGCCATTTTTCATCAAAGCAACCCAGTGTAATTTAATCGAGTTTGCACACGTTAAAAGTGGGCGAAAATTTACTATAATTTCATTTTAGGGAGGGAGGTGGAGTGTCTGTTGTTATGGCTTTATTTTAAGCTTTATTTAAAGTTCTTTTTTTATCCCCATATGACCTTTAATCTTTTATATACATCTGCTCTCTTGAAAGGAAGAATTATTCCCGCTCGATCAGTTTCTAGTTATTATTCGCGCGAAAATTATCTGACTATTGCTTTGAAATGTTCAGCACACCCTCGTAAACCTTGCTCTCTATCTCAAACTTGAAAAATTTTAATCGGAATTTTTTTAAACGTAAAAGTTTCGTATTTGAGGTGTAAATGTTGAAATAAGCCTACTCTATATGTTTTGATGATTTTAAATTACAATGGCGTTAGTTTTAAAAAACTAGTCCATAACGATAAAAAGACCGCAGACCGGTTGAGCGGTAGTGATTTATAATTCCTTCGTACTGGTTTTCACTTTGGTTTTTACTTCCCTTGGAGATCATAAGTTGGACCATTTCTGGTTTGTTATTGGTAGATATCAGTTAGTCGAGTAGTTTTGTATTTCGCACCAATCCGTCTCGTCATCCGACAATACTTTGTGTTTTTGTTATACTTGTTCTCTCACTTGTCTGCACCTGTCAAAAACGCCCTCGTGAAGAGCGCTCCCATGGGATAATTCCTTCCGTTCGCGGTCCCCGCTTCATGCCATCATGTCAATTATTTCCGTTCCAAATTTCGTGCTTCATTTATCGTCGTATTCTCACGCATATATTATCTCTTTCGGGTATTCATAACCCATATTTTTTAACGGCGGCTGGGTTTTTGTCATAACGTCCGGTTCTTGGCGTAGACACCGTTTGAAGTATGATCCTGGGCGATTTATTCCCTTCCCCGCGAACCGCCGAAGGGTCAGTTAATATACGCTTTTACCTCGTCATACCTTTAATGTTTCCCCACCACTTTTCACTTCGCATGGTACGGCTATCGTTCGGATGTTAGTTTTAGGTTGTGAGGTTCAGTGAAAGGGGAGGGGCAGAGAGGATATTCTCGATTTGTTTGACGAGTTTTATCCCCTTCCACGGCTGGTAAGCCTCGGATTTCCTCTCTAGGGAGGCGACAGCGTGTGAGATTGGGGCTCCGTATGAGTGTATATACATTCGTGTACACAGCTCCGCGAATTAGTCTTGTGTTAATATTCCCTTCCCCTCTTCTTCATCCGACTGGTCTGTCTGGGGCGTCTCTCGAGGGCTATTTACCCGCCACCATTATGAAGGGGACGGCGCTGAAAAGGGGTTTTATTTTTCGAACAGAATGGAGCCACTCACTCCCTCCCAAGTCCCAAATCCTCTCTTCATGACAGTCGACCCCCTACCACTCATCATCGCCCCTGCGAACAATTTCGACTATCTGCAACACCTGCCATTTTCTAGCCTAGGCGAGCTCTCCTTCTCTCCGAGCGGGCTATGTTCGTGTCCTAGGAGACAACCTGGCAATTGTAGTCGGACAAGGGGAGTGCAAAAAGGAATTTCGTCTGCGCCTCTTTTATTGTTACGTATTGGGTCTGCAGCCGATACCCCATTCTTTAAATACCCCCCACTTCTCTTAATTTATGCGTCTTCATGACACCTATGGTGGGACTGTTCGCATGTTTGGTCAGTTACGATACCTTTCCAGGCATTCGTCATACTCTGAACTTTATTCCTGATGGCAAAGAGTATTATTTAGCGTAAAATATTCGTTTGATTAAACGAGAAAGACAACTACAGTAAGTGACAATTTATTTTACGTTCGTGCATATCTTACTCCGAGCTTTGAAATAGGGTACCCGCCTCACGTTTTGTGAAAGACTTACCTCCGTATGTTTTGGCTGATGCATAGGAAAATAAACGCGAAATTGAAGATTAAAACTGCATGATATCGTAAGTAGTTCCCCAATCTTGAAAACGATTATTATTTTTTCTGGGACAAAAAATACATGCCGTACATATTTCCTGGAGTAAAGACGTTTCGCTACGACCGTAACGGGCAGTTAGTTCTCTGATACGCTTCAATCTATTTCATGTTATATATTCCATCCCAGTGATTGCTTCCTTTTATTCTGGGGCGTTATATATATTGCCTTTTTATTTATGGGGCGAAGGAATACTGAACATCGTGATAGGGGAAAGGTGTTTGATAAAAGGGAAGGTTACTTAGATAACAGTGCTCGATAAGCCTTACGCCAACCTGAAGAGAGAAATTGTGTGGTAAGAACAAGTGTCAGAAGTGGTGAGTAAAATAGATGTCTGCTTTCATAGAAACATACTCCTGGTCTTTTATAACTTTTATGGATCCTTGATTTTCGCGAATGCGAAGTTCTCATTGTAGCTTGCCAATTTCAAATGTGGTAATAAGGCCCAATCACAATCCAAAATTGAGATAAAAATCATTAATAACGCCATGAATACATAAAAGTATCGTGATAAATATCCAAGTATCGTGATAAAGTAGGAAAAATATGAAGCCACAAACATTTTTATTCGCGAAAATCGAGGAGCCATACTTATCGTGGTGAATGTAAAAGAGAAGAAATACCTGGTTATTGAAAGGCTAGCGGAGAGGAGAGAGGAATGGAGACCTGCGTCAAATCAATCTTAGGATTGTTGACTAATGATGATGATACTTATAGTTAACATTAAATCATTTTAAGTGCCAAGAATTTCATTTGGAGTTTGCCAAGACAAAGTATTTTGTAAAGTAAGGGGAGATTTTAAAAAATGGTGTAATTAACAGTCCTTATTTTGGGTCTTTGACGACCGCCTTCGTGTTGTAGGTCTGATTGTGAGATGTCAAGTGCCGACAGCTTGTGTGTTGTTCGGGTTGACGAGGCGTGCAGTAATCAGTGTAGTTGCTCCAAGGGAATTTGCCGCTTCCTGAATCTCGGACACCATGGAGCTCTCTCCTCTTTGAGAGGGGAGTGGTTTGAGAATAAAGAGTGGAGTTAACGGACGAGGGAACAAGAAAAGGGAGGAGGACTACTTGCCGTGTACACATGTGCTCATATGCATACCTTGCCATTGTTACGTTGCTCTTTTCATGTACTGGATTGGGGAGGGGTGGCAACTCACCACCACTAGCCCCTCCCTCCCCCTTTCTCTCGGTGTGAAAACTTTTGCAGTACCTCTGGGACATGGGATTTGTGTGAGCTTCGGCGAGGGATAAATCGGGGCTTTGATTTCAGAACTTTTCGGAAACATAACCGGTCACCGCATCGTGCCAATCCAGATTTAGCGTCGCACTTTAATTAGAAAGGAGACGTTTTTAATAAAGTTGGCGTTTGGCTTTCATGTCATGCAGGGAAAGCCGCGTAGTCTATATTTTGCTATAAATAGTTCATTTAGAAGAGTTCATGTGTTACAATGTTTCCAATTCGTGGTAAATGTTGGTTTCTGAGTTGAGCACAGTCTTTCACGGTATTAGCTATACATTTCTTGAGAAAATAATGTAATTTTAATGTTTTGGATAAATAAATGTTGTTTTATGTGCCTAGTGACTTAGTTGCAGTTCATATTATTCATATCTTATACCATCATAAATTGGAGTTACTGGAGTAATTTTAATGAAAATGTACCTACTTGCCCAAACACTTAAAAAATTAGTGTAGACTTTTGCTGTTATCCTTTTATTTAAAAAAATATATTTCTCCTTTTCCTGTGTTACGTGACTGTAATAATAGTTTAATCGTGAGTAGTGTGTATGCCATCTAATAATGATTATTTTTATTACATTAGCTCAATTATTTTTTCAATCGTTTTCTTCAGAGTAGCTATCCTATATCTAGTGTATCTTGCAGTATCAGTTATTTTTTGAGCCCTTCACATCTCTAAATGACTCTACTTAACTCTACTTAGTAGGGGTTAGATGGAAGATGGGACTTTCTAGTCCCAATCTCGCCCAATAAAGACGTATTATTATTATTATTACTTGAGTTTTTTCGCCTTGAATGCTCAGCATATAGGCCTTTTTTCTTCAAGTTCACTCATGGATTGTGTTTAAGTTGTGTTCGGCGGGATTTTCGTCCACACCACCAATATCTTTTCTTATGCAAGCATGATATCGACTTCCGTTCGTACTTCTCGCATAATTTAGGAAATACGATATCATTTTATGCTTATAAAAGGAATTTAAGTTATTTTTATGTTTATACTGTTTAGTTTATTTGGTAACATATCTATTCGTTTAATCATTAGCATCTCTCCTAGATCTCAGTTTGTTAGGGTCGGTAGTTTTCCTGGATTTAAAGCTATTTGACTTTTAAAAGAATGAGTTAGTAAAGGATATGTTCATAGAAGAGGGATCAAATTAAATAGACTAGAAAATGAAAAGGATGGCTAAGAGTCTGATATCGGGCGCTGGTAATTGTAGATGAGAGGAGTCGGTAGGTGTTTAAGATTTGAGTATGGAGGAAAATAGAGGTTAAATTGGCGCAAAGGAAAAAAAATGAGACTCTAGGCATGTTGGGTGAGGCGAGGAAAAGGCTAGAGGAGGTTGCTGGAGAGCGGTGGCAGATACTGTGGATGGAATGTGTACTAAGCGGGGACACGATGCTTCAAACCATAATAGAGGATTTTACGTAAGCTTAAAAGGAGGAAGGAAGAATACAGGGTCTATGGATAGAATGAAGGGAATTATCCTTAATGAAGAAATAAAGGTGAAATTCATTGGGGCGCGAGATACAGTCTAAGGTGATCAGTAAGATGGTGTAAACATACCCTAACTGGTGGAATACCCATGATGATTAAGGTAATTTTTAAATATGGAACTTGTATGACATTAAAAAAGTTAAGGCTTTGATGATTATATAACTTATGCCTATGGAGGCCTCTCAGATTGAAGTCTGCTTTGTGACCCCCCCTACATTTCGGAATGACTGGGTCGCCTGTCAGCTGAGAGGGGAGAGGTCACTGGAAGGGGCAGAAGAATTGGTCTGGCCGACGGGGTGGGTGTTAAAATGACAGCGGGGAACTCCGCTTTCCCCTCTCTCAGCTGCGGCAAATGATACCAAAGGGGGGGTTCATATCCTAAATGCATGCGGGCTCCAATCTTGCTGTGATTCAATTGTCGACGAAACGCGTCAAAAGCCCAAGGGGCCACTTTGGGTCGACACGATTTAAAAAAATCACTCCTTTCTCACGCTCCATAAATCCCCACTCGTCTGTGGTGTAATTTTTTAAACTCTGATTCGTCCTCTGATGGATGAAGTCTTAACTCAAATGCTGCCGAATTAACCCGTTAACGCCTAGCGGTACCAAATGGTACCAGCTGGTAGTGCAGTGCTAAACGTAACGTTTTTGCTATTTTTCTTCATTTATTAGGGTTTTTGAGAGGTTTAAATTGATAATAATATTTTAAATAACATTTTCCCGAAAATTTTGCTATTTTAAAGTTGTAATTAACGTTTTTAGAGCCGTTTGAAAATTAAGAAATGTCAACTAGCCATAAAAACGTTTTTAGTTAAGTTTTGGAGCAAGCATTTCGATTTTCTTTACTTACGTCTTCTGTGCTGTTATTACTATGGTTTTTTATGTAATTATGATTGCTATAACATGTAAATCTCATATGAAGTATGGTTATTTCATGTGAGCCTAATATTTGGGATGTTATGATGGAAAACATTTTTGTGGTGGCATATGGTACCGATAGGCGTAATTATTAGCGGTAACAGAATAAATTTTGCACCTAATATCTCAGAATTTAATTGATATTTAAATACATGATTACCAAAAAATCGCAGAAACTTTTTAATTCAGGCGTTACCGGGTTAAGAGCGATTTTTATTTATTTTTCTATAATTTAACCCCCGATACCGACTAAGTCAACGTTTTATTAGAATTACTGCCAGCTGCAGTCTAAGGTATTACTTTTATGATAATTTAATTACATTTCATGCAGAAAGATCTGGTACTTTCCCGGCGAATTAACTGGATAAAGTTCGTCCAAGTTTCCAGCCGAGTGAGAAAATAAATTTCGGCCAACGCTTCGAATTCCGTCCCATTCTTCGACCTCAGCAAAATTCCATGAGGTCGAGGCGAGATGGATTTTCACTCGTGGCGAGTAACACGACAGATCCTCATTTCATAGACTTTTGATTCTTGATACTTGGAGGATTTAGTGTACCACGTTTGAAGTTTTGAAGAACCTCTGTTGATGGAAATAATAGTAGATGTGTACCTTTAATGTTGGTTGCACTTAGGGTAAATATCTACAACTACATTATACCCCGTAAGCCGCTTAAAAAGGCGTTTGGCAGGGGGTATTAGGACACCATCAGTTTACCTATAAAAAGCAAATGCTGAAACAAAATTACGAATAGTATTTATTAAGTCCTTTACGATTCGGAAGAAAAAAGAATTCCCATATCTATCCGTTCGGCAAATATCTCTCTGAATTTATCGCTTCTGTTGGATATGGAAATATAGTGTGGCTCTAAGATGATGTTCTCCATGTCACTCCTAAATATTTTTATTCTTAATTATTCGAGCAGTCTAAGTCTAGCGCGCAGCTCCGAGTCTCTAGCGGCTCCCAGCCTAATTCGCTTAACATCTGGGTAATGCTGTCTGTACGCCCGCAGCAGTTTTTGATCCGCGGCACTCGCGTGTGAAGTTAATAAATGGACGGAATTTATCGCACAGTGCTGACCTTATTCGAGGTCCTTTTCGTCACCGTCTTATTTCAGGTTTTGTTTAAATGAAACTCCTTCGAATTTTATCGCAAGAGTAAACGAAAGAGGTCTTTGTTGGTATTGTATTTTACGTTAGTCTTTTGCATTCATCATCTATAGAAAAATTATTTCGTGCTACTTTTCAGAATGCGTCGCAAACCCGCTAGGACCTAGAATTTTTAGAAGCGATTATATCCTTAGTGATTTTTAAGGTCGCCTCGTAAAAAATGATACTTCTCTGCAAACCCCTTGTAGCTTCATCACTCTACAACAAAACAGTTTCAATTTATTTGACAATTTCTGTGGAATAGCTAATGATTTATATTTATAACCTTGCGAGTTATTTTTGGCTGCGTTGCGATCTCTCTAAGATGTTATTTTTTTACTGAAAATCGCTAAACCTTATTGCATATTTTGACCGTGAAATGATGCCAGATGATTCATTACTTCTGAGAATGATAATAATTGACAGTGATAAGTACCAGCGCCCTCTGATTGGGAGAAATCTGAATTCATGACTACTGATAAGGTTATTTTCTCTCTCGCCTGGCACGGCCATTACCAGTATTATTTTCCGGGTGTGGGCACAAATGTGACTCCAGAAGGTTACGAAAAGTCATGTATCTGGTCTAATGTGTGACTTATTCCATATGGCCTCGGGAGAAGTGGTATTCGTAGCTTCTCTCTTTCTCTCTCGTGATTGAGTGGGGAGTATAATTCCGCTGCCAGCCGTGGGCGGCGTTGTCATCGTCGTGATTTTTCCTCTCTCTCCCATCGACATCTTTCCATTGTTCTAACCGACGGCTACGCCTCTGCTCGTTGGCGTCGTCCCAAGACTGCGTGACGTCAGCGCACGGTGGGCACACACATTGGTTGTATTGCAGTCCTTGAGGAAGCAATGGATGCTCTTGATGTCTCTCCCCAATCCCAATCACATTCATCTTTTCATATGCGAATTCGTTTTAGGGATCCTGCATATGCTACATGCAACTTGGAGGTGGGGAAGGGTTACAAGAGTCATGCGACAAGTTGGAGAGGAAATTCACTTACTGGTGCCATTCTATATTTTTACATTTGAGTAATTTTAATGATGCGTAGGATACATACAGTGGCGGATACACGATAGCGACAAGGGGGTGCTAATTGGGGGATAACTTCACAGCAGTAGTGGGGGTCCGAAAAAATCACCATCTTATCTAGATGAAATTGGATGCGCAAATCCTCTCTGGATCTGCCGCTGGATCGTAACATACCAAAATCGTGTAAAATAGGCCCTGAGTTTAGAGCTAATTTGCATTTCATTTCGTTTACATTTGCATTTCAAGTCGTAAATATATCGGAAAATATAGCTAAATACCTTTGCACAAAGAGTGTGTTTCGATTCAATGGGGCGCTATTGCTCTCTTAGTCCCCCGCCCCAATACATCCGCCACTGGACAGTGGATACTTAACGTCAACGGAAAATTAAACCGTTCTAGATTTGAGGATGCTAGCCGGGTAATGTTGGATGGGGAGGAAGAGAACAGTTCAGCTATAGAATGGAGAGTAATGGGCCTTATTCCGAGTTGAAGGAGATTCAATGTGGGGAAGCCAACGGCCCGTCATTATTCGTGAAATGTACATGCTACATATATTGGAGTTCCATGCTTCGTATTTTTTTAAGGCGCGCGTTTTATTTCAGCGTAAATGTTATTAATTTTGATTTTTTGCATATTTATCGTTTTCATCGTGTTTAAGGTAAATATTTGAAATTTATGTAGATAAATCAAATAAATGCTAGGAATAATGCCTTTGCTTATGAGGGATTTAGAGCCCTCTCTCACATTTAATAAGTTGAAAAGTCATACCTAGCTATATTCATGGAGGTGAAATATTCCGAGGCGGGACTTAAACCCGCATTTTCGGGTTTGACAAGTGAAGACGTTACCCCGCCCCCACTGCGGCCGGCAAGGGAGTTAATGTTTTTATTCCTTACACAATATTGAGATAGCACTGAAAATCTGATTAGAAAGTAATTTAAGATTCATGGATTGACTTTCGTGGCCTAGGTGAATTTTTCTGTAGCTCTAATAATTTACAACGAAGCAATTTGTTTGTAAATTATTGGTTGACATGAGAAGAGATGGAAGTAGAAAAGTACACCTATTCTTGATTAAAGCTGTTTCTTTTCAACTTTTAAATCGATTCGTACGACTAGACGGACGTCTATTAATAATTGACCTAGTGAAATAGCTCCATTTCTATGCTAAGTTGGATTCATGCCCTAGACTTGCTATTCTTTTTTCTCTAGCATCTTCTGGCGTTTAAGTCCATTAGATAATTCATCCGAACAGATTAAGTGAAGCCGTCGAATCACCCGTTTCTAATTAATTAGTGCAACTTTCTGTGGAGAGCAGACTGGGATTAACATTCCAAATTCGTTCCACTGCGCCAAAGCATCCTAGCCGAGGCTTTTAGCTTTAAATTTGTGAGTCTCTGGGTCGAAGGATTAAACTACCTTTTTGGAGAGAGTAACGTCTGAGCTTCCTAGAGTAGAACTTTAGCTACCAAGTTTGAATGCGTCCCCCCTCTTGGGAATGCTGATGAGCTGCTTCGATGGTGATTTTATTTTCATGGGACGCCAGGAGTCCATTAGCGGATTTGCTGAAGGGTAAGCCAACTGCAATGCACTCTCTAGGGACCAGTCAGTCTCTTGCAAGTTTTTCATTGCTTCTATCTTCTCTTCTGTTGGCATTAACTCGCCTCTTCATTGCTTTTACGCCCCACTGCACTTCATAGATCTCGGCTTATCGCCATCTGAACCACAGAGACTGAATCCTGAACATCAAAGGCGCAAATTATGATTGAACTCCTTTATGAGCTCGGCTGAAGCTAAGCATCGTACCAGAGAACGTTGAAGAGTTAATTTAAAACAAACTAGTTTATCGGCCTCGTTGAACTAATTACCAGAATACTACTCCTGGCGCAAAAACGATGGTTGCTCGACTTTGGCTAGGAATAGTAAAATAATTAAAGGGTACGGCCATTATTACGGATGAAAAACTCTTGTGCATTTTCCAACTATCTTGTTTGACCTACCTGTCTTACGGCATAATTTATGCCAATCTTACCGTGATAATGGCCTACATTTTGTAGAAACTTACGTCGATTAAATAAGGTGAGTGGAAACTGTTAGAGTAATAGTTCTCCGACGTAATTATAACATTCACCATGCTTCTCAGATTATCGGGTAAATATGTATCTTGTTTGCGTTATTATGGTGATATTTTAGATTTTCTTGGACTTTCAGTTTATTTCTGTTTAATACAAGACGTTTTGTTTTTTCGACGATGCTCCAGCAAAGCCGCGTTCGATAATTTGTAGCTTATAAATTATTTACGTATTTCCATCAATTAAATTGTTTTTGAGAAATAATTCCACATGATTATTTATGTTCTTTCATTTTTATATTGCGCATAAAATACGCTAGCGTTTCCGTGTATTTTATGTATTACTGCCTGCCTGTGTGCGCACGCTCTCTCAGTAATGTGTTAATGAATCTCTTTTTTAAAAATCTTCGCATTCCTCCCCAAATTGAAGTTCCTTAGGCTTAGTTTTCTAAGCCTCAATAACACGATCATTTTTTCCGACCCTTCTGAGCGATAGCTCTAATAATGACGGATATATGTATTACCATTTTACGCAATCATTTTTCACAATGGCCGCTGGGTGGAAATCCCATCCCTTTTTTCCATCACTCGTCACGTCCCTTTTTCCTTCACTGAAACCATCGCTGGTAGGTACTGTCTTTTTCAGCCAGTCAGAACGTACGGTAGCAAGCAGCGATTGAAATGACACGCTTGCCTTTCAATGGAATGACGGTAAATAAAAATACGGAATTGTAAACACGGAAGATATCGGGATAAGCGATGGAAAAAAATTGAAAATTGTGGGAAAAAATCGAGATTGATGGAAAACATGGTGGGAATGAACTTGCGATATAGAAAATGATTGGTCGAGCGATCACTCTTTTGGTCTCTGAAAACCTATAGCTGGAGTTATCACTCCGAGGGATGGAAAAAAATGATCGTGTGATTCAGGCTTCACTCGTAAGATTGGTTGACCCAATGAGGCTAGTTTGCCAGCGTGTGCTAGTAGTTGATTTTCCCCTGGCATTCCGGCACGGGCCCCCCTCAAGGGTCTATCGTCGCCGGTGACATCTCTTCCAGCGCAGTATAGCCGCCGCGGCGATCACCTCATCCGCCGCGGGCATTCAAATGACCTTATCCGTTCGGTCGAGACGCTATGATTCGATTAATATTCCACCTCCGTACGCTTCTTCCTCTTTCGTTGTCCTTGGAAGATAGTGCGAGGGTGGGGCCTGATGTCTCATGGGGAGGGAAGAACCATAGGCCTGCATTTCTTTGTTCGTGACGGCCCGCGCTCTCCGGAATGGCAATTTACGCTTGCGTGAGCCAACGATAGCGGGTGGCAGTGGATGAACTAGAGGGAAGGGTAGGAAATGGATGGAAGGGGGAGTGGTAGGAATGCCTTTCAACTCGACGTTTCGAAATGCAGGTGGCGAAGATGATAAGGCTTGCTTGGATTATGAGCGCATGCGACTCGTATAATCTCTTACCTCTCCTCAACTATCGGAATTCTTCCTTTGGAGCGTGTTAATAATCTTCCATCGGCCACCCCTTCCTCTCATTCCACGTGCCCTCCGACGATCGGTGAGAGATAAACGTATTGACGATATGATTTGTATGTCCGGCTTCGCCTCTGGGTGTCTTTGTTACATGGCGCTTCATCGGCCATATCAGAGTTATTGTTTTTCGTGAGGGTAACTCGGGATTCCCTCATGCTTTTCCTTCCTGTCATTTTTCGCCGGTTGGTTTTGCAGCGCAGTGATTCACGGGTTCCCTTAGTTGAATCAGTTTTTTATTCAGTTTCGGTTCGATTCGGTTCGGTAATGCCCTCGAAGACGCATCAGTGACGTCGAAATACGTCATTAGTCAATGAAAATGTTAAATTTTCACTAAGGTCATCATCTCTTTTCTTCTGTATTTATTAAAATTTTATAGAAAATTTTTAATCGAAGTCTTTTGCTATAATTTATGCAGTTTGAGTGAACAATTTACACTGTTGGTTTTATAAATATATGCGATGCTATATGGCGCTGATGGCGATGCATTCATTCACTATTTATGATTTCGTCAATAAAATTTCTCGAAAAAGCCTTTCAGAGCGATTGAAGACACGTATTATTTATTAACTTTCGAGAGACGTATTATCTATTTCCTCCGTAATCAATGACAATTAAGGGGATAATATAAGAGAAGTGCCCGTTTAGCGTATAACTGCCTATCACTACGTAAATGTCACTCCTAAATGAGGTTTGAACAGTGTCTGCCTATCATCCGGGAGAAGTTCATATTTTACTAAAGCCCTGTAAACCTCAAGAGTAGGTATATTTTTGGCTTCGTGCCATTGTTGGTTTCCTTCCTTTCTTTCCTTCGAGGAATCACCATGGCTCCCCACTTCTGCCGGCGTTTCCGCCGCCTTTGCCAGCCAGATTGTCCATTCTCTCGATCACGTCTTCATCTTCTGACACTAATTCGCGAAATTTCCATTAGTCGGAGGCGTGTGTTGTTGACCTGTGATGTGGATGATGATAGTGAGAATGCGGTAAAAGGCTATTTCAGTTCATACGCACATTTTTCTTCATTGTAACAATAAGCACAAGCTCAGGAAAGAGCATTCTTTAAGTTAACAAAGACGTTGCCTTGTATAGTTTATAATTATTTGATGACCAGAATAAATTGTTCTGAAACATTATCTTTAATTTTTCTCACTCCGTAGTTTTTGTACCTTTATTTGGGTTTAAAAGATTTTCTATTTACTCGGGAAATACGTCTTTAAATTTTGAAAAAAAAAGGGGAAGAATTCTTTATTTTATGACTATTTTTATTTGGGGTTGATTAATATTGAAATTACACTATTATCATTGTTTTAAACGTTATTATTTCCAAAATATATTAATTTTCAGCATGAATTTCCCCCCAGTCGGAAGCAAATCCATTAGCTTCATCTGAGTTTAGCGTATTTTCGAAAAGTTTGACTTCCACCGGTTACATCGGTGGCTCTTCCTCCAATCTTGAGTTACTTCAGAATATTTTCTGATCCCCGCGAAGAACGTCATTTGAAGTCTGCAGATTCTAAAACCGTTGCCGCATCCGCGCCCGTCCCCATTATATCTCTGCCATCCACCCGATCACGTGCTCGCGTGGAAAAATGCGAGAAGTTTTTTTTTTTGAGGAATCGAAGGCATTGGTTTGTGACCTGTGATGGGAATGGTGACTGTAATGAGAATTGTAAGGGGGGCGGTGGTGGTGCAAGTTGGGTCGAAAACTCGAACGCGGAAGTCTTGTGTGAGTGCGACGCGACTGGTGCCCTTGGCGGTATTCCACACCTGCTCCCTGCAAAGAGACGGGAGAGGGGTTGGGGGATAAGTCGGTCTCTCTCTCTCTCTCTCTTTATGAAAGAAGTTTTTCCTTCGGCGCGATTGTGGGTCACTCTTTTTTGAAGGGTTCGCATGGGATGGGATGGGGCGTGAATTGGCGGTTTGAATGGATTTCCTAGAGGCCGGCCGGTTGACGATCGTCTCGTACCTGCCATTTTCCCCTTTTGTCCGCCGCTTAAGCTTCCCGCCTCCTCCATAACCCATCCTCCGATCACATAATCCCGTGTATACGAGATGTTCGCAGTCTCAGTCAGAGAGGGATTTCGGCATGCGGGGGAAGGTATTTTTTTTTAATTCAGGCCTCACGGAGCAAACTCATCCTTTCGGTTTTGGCAGTGTGCGCGTCGGTTTTATGCGTGTGTCACGACTTTGGAAAGGAAAGATGTGTCAAGAGCTGTTTTACACGGTACATTTACTTGTGTAAACTCATTCTATAGCTGCAGTGCGTACAAGGAAAATTATACCTCTCGGGACAACGGGTTGTGTAAATGCCTTAGCGATTTTTTGAATTGCGGATTGAAAAGTAAAACCTGTTTTGATGTCTTTTTGGCGAATATATGCATTGTTCGATACATTGGATGCATCTTGAATCATGGGATACCGATGTAAATATGAATATGTATGTAATCTTGTGTCATTTTTTCATGCAATCTCACTATATCTATTATATTACTGTGCATGTGATCATTTGTCAGTTTGATATAGATCAGATCAACATAACAATGTTGAAGGAAAGTATTGCTTGCTCGATTTATTCTACTTTCAGTAATTGATTTTTATTTCATATTTATCGTATAAGTTTTCTTGGGCGTAAAATAAATTCTGCTATTGAAATCTACATAGATTCGTTCCAACGTACTTCCATTATCCCTCTGGTACACCTCTGGTCCTGTCACATCCAGCTACATTCTCTTATGGCGACTAAGTATGCAGCGTAGCAGTAATGGTTAATGTTTTAATTTATTTTTTACCTCTGCGAGCCCTCTTAGGTTGCTGGTTGAGACATGCCATCATCCACCTATAATGCACTGAGGAGTTTCGTTCGTGGCGGATGTCAACCGCCCTGCTTTGCTCTTGCGTGCTCCGTCAAAAGGAACGAGTCGTGTCTGCTCGTCACGGCTTGCCGTCATCCTCTCAAACGCTGCACGCTGACGCCATGTCATTTTGTGAGCGAAATATTTCGTGATTCAAATAGTTTACTCTGTCCTTTCCGTGGTGTTCGTGCCGCCGGTTATTTCCGTTCCGCCTTCAGCAATCCTGAATGTTACGTCCACCATCGTCGATCTTTTCAAATGGAAGCGGCACTGTCGGCTAAAAGGCTGTTAAGCACGAAACTAGGAAATATCCACACATATCACGTCTATGCTGGAATGTTTTAGTGCTAATAATTATTACATTCTGCTTCTGCTCTTGTCGGCCAATACGTGGTTGTGTCGAAGAATTTTCCTTGATTGACTCAGTTTTCATGACCTTGGCGTAATGGACATACTAATGTTACTTAAGTTTGTTAATCAAATAGCACTTGAGTAATTCCTGCCTTTTTCATTATTTTATTACCTCTTACGCATCTGTTTCTATGGAAGATGATGCTTAAAAAATCCGGTCGATAAGCTGTTGAAATTTTAGATGGTACCAGAGAAACGGTTTTTTCTTGTTATTTTAATTTATTTCTCTTGCATTGTCATCTTTGAGATGCCACTCGCCTTCAGAGGTTATCTACCAAAGAAGAATGTGTCATTGAAAATCTTTCCAGTGATTTCCGCGACAGGGACTTAATGTATGTGTTTGATATTCTTAAAAAAAATGTGGTGCTGTGTTTCCATATCAGCTGTGTATCAATTTTCTGCAATATATTTCTTCTTTCTTTTCTTTCTTTTGCTCATTGAATACGGATTTGTTTTTCAATCTTGAAATGTGGAAAAAATGTGCCGCTTAATGGTTTTTAGTGTTTGTTTTTTTTTATAATCAGCACCTAACTGAAAATCTTTCAATTTTCGTCTAAAAAATTAAACTAAGGAATAAGATTTTACTTTAATTACTTTTATCTAAATTTTATCGCTTTACTTTTAGACTCTCTCTCCAATTATTTTACAAAATCATTTTAATTATTTCAATTCCAATGAAGTTCATCCAATCCCTTCTCGTAGATCGAGAGCTATGGCCTGGAGCAAGCCCGGAAATGCGGGGCAGAGAGGGCACGTGCCCTAAGCGGCGTATTTCAACGGATGGTTAAATAAAATTTGAAAATTGAAAATTTTATTCCATAAATTTTTTTAATTTTTATTATTAAATTATTTTAAAAAATGTTATTTATTCAGAAATTATTAAAAATTGATGTTAATAAAACTTCTCAATAGAAAACATACAGTGTATAATTTCAACTACCGCATCTAAAAAAAATAGCTTACAGACGTATGATATTTTAGGGATGGGGAAGAGGGAGTGATGGAGTGAGGGGAGATCAGAGGAGGGGGGCGGAAAACGGATCTAAACTCCCCCTCCCCTGACCCCTCAAACAAAACTGCTAGTTCTGACCCTGGCCTGGAGTTTAGTATTGCTTGGGTGTTATACCGTAGCCACTGAGATTATACGTGGGCAACCGATTTAGTAATCCTGAAATTAATGGCAGAAGGATTGTTGTCACGGCAATATGTTCTCTAGCAACAACACCCTGCAACCACATCCAGTGCATGTGTCTCCCGCCTGCTGGCAATCGCCTTGGGCCTTCGACAGCGGTGTGCCTCTTCCCGGTGCCAAATCTCAACGGTCGAGAGGTTGAATTCATGACCTACGTTCGTAGACCCGATTAGTCTCTGGAGTTCCTAGACCCGACTTGTCTCAGATTTATTGGTCAGTGATGGCGTTATTGTGATGCAGGCTCTCAGTGCCGTGACCCGTATTTAAATTTCGTCCCAGAAAAGACAAATTTCGTCTATGACATTAATAGTAGACAGTTTTCCATTTCACCTCAATGCCATTCTCAAATCACCCTTAATTTTGTACTTTTTGTCTTTCCCGTGGTATTACTGCAGACAGCTCGTGCATTTAACATCGCATCGGTAGAACTAGGGTGCATATTGGGGAATGAGGGAATACCTAAGTAGTTAGAAAACACACTAAAATTAGAGGTTAGGGTGGGCAGACAATGATTGGCGGCAAATTTCAGTAGTTGATTCAGGAATTGGTTCGATTATCTCATGGGATTTATAAAGAGTTCCTTGATTTTTTTGGACCTAAAATTGTTAAATTGGCTTGCCTCTGTTTTTCGGTATAATTTTCTTCGATTTTTGATGAATGTTTCCTTGAGTCTATGCAATGATGCTTCAATGAAATTGTGATAAAAATGGAAATACTTTTTTTTGTATATGTTTGTTATCAATAGATAAACGATTTAGGGAGTCACATAGCTCATGTTTTGAATTCAGTCACCCGAAATTTTGATTTCATTGTATTGAAAACGTCCTTTCGAACTGATTGAAAAAACTAAAATTTTGGCGGAGTCAGTGGCGCTGGATAAACTCCATTGACAAGTTTATCCCTGTGTATTGTGAAGCGCTCTGGCGTATGTTACCCGTGTTCTTCATTTTATTCCACTCGGAGGGTAGGGAAGGGTTAACTCGCATAGGTAAGTGAAATTAATAACTAATGTGGGCCTCTCATGTAAATTTGACGTCGTTGTAATTGTTATCTTCATGGATAATACTCAGCTTTTTACTAGGCGAATACATGCTCCAGCCAATTTGTCGTGTGACCTTTTGTGGTTAAATTGATGGGAGATTCTTGTTTTACCGAAGTCGATTCAAAGTATTCTTTTAGTAAAACCAGTCAGGGCACGGTAACGTCTACCATTATTTATTATTATTGTGAATTCATTCGAAGTTTTTTGTTGAATTAAGACCATTTCACTCTTGATGGGCGAGCAACCAATCTAGATCTTCTCTCTTGTTCCTCCCATTGGTATATTTTGGTCTTTTTTGTTGCAATATCAGAAAAAGTCTCCATTCTTAATGAGCCAGATGGAATTTTCGCTGAAATATTTAAATTTGCTTGGTTGTTCATAAGTTTTTCTTCACATAAGCATGCGTAATCATTTACGCTCTGCCTAATCATGTGTGGTGAAGTGCCTCTCTGTAATTATTGAAGGTATTTCGTAGGAAAAACTTATCTTGAGAGTTGGCCAATCAAGCGTATAGAGAGAGGTATTTGTAGTTATTAAAGAAAATATTCTGGAATATTTTTCACGGGAGTTGTATTCATGTTGGTCCATATTGAAACTTTCTCCATTTAGCATCTTTCTTTTTATGGCTTTTCCTTAAACGTTCCCCATGCTAAGTGTTTGCTGGTGAAAGAGCGAACGTTTTGTTTGAGGCGAGTGAGTTAATAGGTCAGCAAATGCAGGAGATCTTTCAGCCTAGCGCTACTGCCCAGCCCTTGCTCAACTCTTTTATGTCTCTATGACACACATTCCAGGAGCCCAGCGCGATTACTTACATTCCCGTGTGCCATTCCTCCAGACTTTTCCTACTTTCGCCTTTCTAGCATTCCCTTGAGGCGTCTCACCCCCTCTTTACCCTCTCAAAACTTATGCATGTTCCTTCGCCTCTTTGCGCAGGGATGATTAACCTCTTTATGAATGCATTTTTCCCATAATACCCTTTCCTCAACACGGGGAGGACCCGCCGCCTCTCCGGGCAGGACGGCACTTATGGGTCGTCGTCATGGAATTTCTCTCCCTGAAGTCTCGTCTTCTTAGTCTGCTGACTTAGTTAGCGAAAGGTGACCTGCAGTCATGTGTATGTGTTCGGATGAGAGTTTCCTGCCGTATAAATAATTTCGCAGAGAAAAAAAATGAGGGAAGACTACGCTGCGCTTCACCTCTACATCGTGTGTACTTTTTTTAATGCCCGTATCTTGGGACGAAAATCCTTTAATCAGCTCAGCCTCCCAAGAAGTTTAAAGTGCGAAGCTCTTCAAGCAGAGAATCTTAAACGATGTGCATTAAAGCTGACTCCACATTTAAGCGTTTTCCAACGTTGGTAGTACACTTTTTCTTCGGTATTGTGGCATGGATGATGTGTGTGGGACATTTATGCTTCAATTTATGATCTACAATGATTTAATTTTGTGTTTGAAATTTCTACATTTTTAATGCTTCCAATTAAAAGAATAGCCAACGTAAATATTCACTAACGGAGACTCAAAAACTTAGTTAGGCTGGAAATTAATGTGAAATTCGAGAGAGATTGAATTTTTATCCTCAAAGTAACGGAATTAGCTCAATGGAAACAAAATTCCGACTCTAAAAGAGAGAAATTATATCATTAATCTAGGAGTGCACTCAAGCTACTGATTATCAATGCCTATGTGATATTACCTTTTATAGGCCCTCTATATTGTAATCGATCCATTTACTTTCATCCTTAATGTAATAGGCGGTATCTCAACACTTTGGTAATCCAGTTTTAAGATGTCCTTCCGATTATCATTTTACGTAGGCTTACTTTCTCACCCAATTAACAATTTGTTAAGTCTTCCTCTTTATCGACCTCAATTTATTTACACTCTGCTGCTGTCTCTAGATCACCCCGAATCCATGCCTAGAAACCAATATCGCCCATTGACTAATAGGTTGTATTCAAGGAGTAACTTTTTACCTTTTCGAGAGTAGATTTTGACCAGTATCCCGTGATTAATAATGTAGCAGATGCATCAAGGCTGAAAATCGATGCCATCACATTAAACAAGCATGTTTCAACCCATTTAGAATATTGAAATCGTCCCTCACTTGTACCACCAAACTATTTCCTATCTGCATGACGGCCGACTTCAGTCCATATTTTTCCGAGCCACATTTTTCCATTTCCCGGTCGTCGGCAGATTGAATGCGGGATTGAGACTGCGGCATCATCAAAACAAATGAACGTGACACTCTGCACCAATCACTAACACAAACACCTCCACGAGATGTTTCCGACGAGCCTTAATAATTTTTATTACGGCGTGTCGGAGCGAAGAGTGATTTATTTTTTGTGCCGTGTGTGGCGAGACTGAGCCCATTGAAAAATTCGCTGGAGGCGAAGGAAGGCCTTCGCTGATTAAAGCCACCGTATTTCATTCCATGGCTGGAGGCTGAAGAGTGGGGTGGGAACAGTTTGTATTAAAATAACTCCCTTGTTACACCTGCTGACCGGCTTTTCGGAAATTCTGGGTACATTTTGTACTCTAGCGAATAGACATTACAGTTTACATACTCCTACAGATTGACATTACAGTTTGAAAATACTTACGATGCCACAACTTGCAAATTCAGGCAAGCATTAACGGGTTGACGATTATCCAGGCGAACTGTGAGATGGACGAAGGGTTTTGCTTGGTAACTAGAACTTTTTCCGGCATCTTAGAGTTAAAAGAGCACATTTTTTCACAATTATCATTTAAGTATGCTACCTTTTATAGGACGCATGTTGGGAATCTCCCCTTCCACGTTGGACATCCCCGTAACATTTATTGTAAGGACTGTTCCCCAAGCTGTCTGTGAATGCCATCATCTTACTTTGAACTTTACTTTTGCTTACTTTTAAGTTTACTTTGAACTCCTACCCTTTTCCCGCTTACATTTTACCCTCTAAAGTGGCTTTTAACATCTTCTCCCCTCGTAGTACTAGCTCCATTCAAACCTTCTGTCTCCTCCTTATCTCCTCTTGAAATGTCCTCACCTTTCATGTATGCCTTTTATTCGCAATTACGGAGTAAGCATAAATACATAGATAAATGACGCTTTTTCTGTTATTAGTGATGAATAACCTTAAAAATACCGTGAAATAAATCTTTATTCAACAAGGAAATCAAAAAATGAGAAGAATCTATGACAACTGCTGTGTATAAAAAGAGGGAAAGACCAAGCGGGCGGGCAGCTATGGTATTAGATGAAGCCAACTTCTTGTCTTTACCACGGAGACCTGGGAATATTTTTATTAATTTGGCCTCCAAAATCTTTCTTTTAAGATGCCTGCGGGGCTGAAAGACAGCTTTTGCGTTCGTGTGTTTGCATATACATGAATTCGTAATTGTTAGAACCCGCTTACATTTGAACATTTTAGATATATCCTACCCAAAATGCTCTCAATTTAAAACTAAATCAATATGAAACTGTGATATGAAATATTTCTTCGGTATCCTATTCTTTGCACAAAAAATACCCTATTTAGAATGCAGGGTCGTTTGAAAATGGAAAATAGTGTGTTAATCAACCAAGCAATGTTTACATACTAGACAATAGCGACTGAAAATTTGTCGTGCTTCATAATATTAATCAATCAGAAATGGCAATTTTATTCGTGGAATTAATGCTTCTCTAGATGTGGATGTTGTGTTGTTTTATGTATCGCAACCAAAAATGTAATATTGAAAAGAAGTGCTCGTATGGTACTCAATTTAATTAACCTGATGAGAACAGTTTTATGAATGCCAGTCATTGCATTTAAACTGCGAATGACTTATTTTTATTGTGGTGTAACATTCATGTCTTGGATGCAATTGGATTGTCATTATCTTTTTTAATTTAGTTTGGAACTTGCTGATTTTGACTCAATTTTTATTTATCATAAACGATGGATGTCTTGTTTTAAATATGACTGACGCAAGTAATTTAAGACTGAGAACCTTGCTGGCGCCTCGTGTCTCATCCAAGGGGTTCTCTTTTTAGTGTGGTCAATCGTGGGGACAGTGGGGACTCGCGCCAAAATCCTCCAATCTCATTAGCGTGCTTTGTGCTTTGTCTGGTTTCTTTTCGCTCTGTTCCGTGTATCGAGGAGTGTTTGCTTGTACATATTTGGGGAAGGCGGGGGTGTCATTCCCTTCCACTGCACCAACTAAAATTCTTAAAAAGGAGGAAGAATATATTTTGACCAATAGCAGCCCGTTGAGAGCGTATGCGATGCCCCAAAAGTGACCGGTTGTGTGATGGGGGCGTGCTAGTTGAATCCCAAGTAGAATGGGTTTGCCTTTTCGGACAGCTGCAACGCTCATATGAGTTGCTCATATTTAATACTTGGCTACGCTTCCCAGAAGAAGTTAATCCTACTTGTAGGTGTTTTAAAATTTTGTGAGTAGTGGAAATTGAATATAATTGTTAAACAAGGGGTGATAGAATGTTGGATTGATAAAGATTAAATGGGATGTATAGCGTAATGAATATAATAATACTCCCAAGACACGTAATGGGTTCGCGTAGTGACCATTAATGTAAATCGTTTATAGGCTGATTTTTACTGTGGATAATGGGCTCAATTACGAAGTACGTATGGGCATTTTTATTCTCTAGAACTTTTGATGCTTTGGCATTAACAGAAGAGCCCATATTACAGAATCGTTAAGGTTGCTTAACTGTCACATACCCTTATTGCTATGATATTACAATAAATAAATGTTTTTATTTTCTTTATATCGTGAATTAGCCTCCCTGAAAATATTTAACCACTAAAAATGGCGTTATTGACGTAGTCCGTTTATTGAGTGTAGCGCATCTTCAGAATAATACTCCCAAGGTTTGAAGTACTCCTCCACCGAATACCGTGTTTCGCTTAGAATTCATTACCGATGATATATTTATTAAGGTCATCTATCTGTTCACTATATTTTATTATTTGTTAATGTCAGGTTGAATATGTATTTTCCTCTCGTTTGAACTATTTCTACTCTTACCGTGCTCACATATGGTTTCCAATGCTGAAAATAGAAGAAAAGAGTTGTTTATTTTCTGATGAATAGGTATTCACATCGGGTCTCTCGAAAGTTTCTTTAGGGTTCGTCATATCAATTGTCATTCGAATCTCAACGGTCATCCCCGTTTTGTACTTGTGTGTGATTTCCGTTATTGTTTGCCATTGATTGTGTTCCCTCCTCCCCTTGTTTGCTTTCGCTCTGCCCAGTCGACGGTTTGTAAAGCGTCATTTGTATTTAAAAAGGAAGGAATTCCGACGGAGTGGAGGCTGCGGTCGGTTATTGGAAATGCATGTTTGCGTGATGGAAAAAAACCTGAATGGGTTGGTTGCTCCGACGGAATGAATAGTACCTACACATTGAATTGTACATACCTGCGTACTATCTGTCTTTCCTTTGGTTGCTTTTTTTCCTCAGTCTCAATAGCTGAGGGTGTAGAGCCGTGACTGTGGTATTTAAAACAATTGTTTTTCGCGTATGTTTTATTATGATAGCACTCTACCGATTAAGGTAGGTTTCCACTGAGTACTTAGGAAGCATTTTGGAAGCCTCCTCTTCCTTCAAGCACTTCCCTCTTCCAACCACAATAAGACCTACTCCCTTTCATTCTATCGAAAAATCCTATTATTTTCCTTCCTCTCCCCCGTTTATCTAACTTTCTACCTTCTAACACAGTTTTTAACATCCCCTCCCCGATAAGTACTCGCTCCATCCATACTTTCTGTCTCCTCCGTGTCTCATCTAAAAGCTGCCTCTCCATTCTTTTCGCCTTCTCCATTCTTCGCCATATACACATCTCGAATGCCTTCAGTCTTCTCTCGTCCTCATTCCTAAGTGATCAGGTTTCCGCACCGTAAAGAGCCATATTTTCGCGTATGTGATGAAAGAAAAGTTCAGCCATCATAGACTACATCCATAGGAGGTTTATATTCATCAGTGGGGTAATCATAAATTAGATAATTATACATGTGTGTGTGTAATTATTTGTCAAATTTATTTCCAGCCATTTTAACCGATCTTAGCGCCATTGCCCTGTAACTAATGATATTTCACTTCTATGAATGCAGTTACTACTCGTAAAATGTTATTTGTGGGTAATTCCGTAATAAGGAAAACTCTTTTTATCTGTGTCCGGAATGGATTGACATCTAAATCAAGGGCGTACCCAGGATCAAAACCGGGGGAGGGGTGGCAAGCCATGGTCTTTCAAGTTGTAACAATTTACCATGGGCAAGGTGAATGAAACTAATATTTTAAGAAAGGTATTGGGGCGCTTTATTAATTTTTTTAAAATTATTTGCTCAAAAATATATTTAAGTTTAGTTACGTGTTTTATACTAGTGTCGTTTTTCGCGGGTTTAAAGAAAAATTATGAAAAACTATCGTTTCTATCCGATTCTGATTTTCTTCAAAGACTTGCGATTTTTGATATGGGAACAGCTGCCCGCTACTGCCCCCCGCTGAGTACGCTTATGGTCTAAATTCACCATTTACTCGGGCCCATGTGCGAATATAATCAAAGCAAAATGTGTACTTCTAGCTCCCAGCCAACTACTTTTTCTGGAAGTAGAATATTGTTTGAAAATTGGATTTAATTTTCCGGGTCAATTAGCAGAAAATTTTCGTTCTTACGTCTCTGCCGTGTTGTGATAAGACCTCTTTCCTCATGGATTCCCGTTTCGCATCGAGCCATAGTCATTTTCCGCCTGAATCCAGTTCTTGTAAGGTGGAATCTTCTCTCTCGTTGGTCCTTGGGTTGAGGTATAGTATTTATGAGCCACCCATTGTTTTCCTTGAAAATTCCTCGCTCCAGAAATCACTCAGGCCATAATAGACAGCCCAGCAAGTCACGGAAGATGGAGGAATTCTTCTTCTGCGTGGGCATAGACAAAAGGACCTTTTGTTCCTTCAATTAAGGCCGATGTCTCACCTTCAGGGAATGCACACTTTTCTGAAAGCTTCCAAGGAGAGTTCAGGGTCGGACAATACGTTTTTCTTTTATCGTATTTACCTGTGCTAATGGCCACGCGTGGCGTCACGTTAGCCTGTTAAGGACGGTTGGTTCCATCAATTGGCGCCATTTCCAGGAGACGCATCATTCTGCGTAAACTTCTTTACATGTTTCTCTACTGGAATACCCCTATATGGTTTTGAATTATTTAATAATTTGGGGAATTTATTAATCTAAGATTATTCTATGATAATGGTGTAATTTCAATCGTTATTGCTTCAATGTTCAATAGGTAGACACCAAATGGTAGTATTTCATGCTTTTTTTCATTTTATTGTTCGCCATTAGCAACTGTGAATTTTCAACAATTTATGTATCTCCTTATTGGATGTCACGTAGTAAATAACCAACGTCGTTTTTTCTGGAGTGATTGTTAGATCGGCTAAGCGCCTGTAGTACTGCGGTGTTTAGCTTAGTTTCTGAGTTCGTCTTCTTGGAGTGTTTTGATATACATTCATTGTTTTTTTATGAGAGAGGGGAAGTGATTTCAATTTCCTTGATGAACCTGATCCTGAGACAGTATTTATAAGGAACTTTTTTAGTGCATTAATAACGCATATTTTTTGTCGAAATCGATCAATGTATTTTTGGGGCGCTAAAGTACTCCGGAAATGATTTGGGAGTGAAGAAGAGAAAATATAAAAGGCGAATTTTTTACTCTATGCGTATAGATTGCCTGACGGGGTGCGGTTCTTCGTTCTTCATAGGTGCATACTTGGCTGTAATTTGAAATTCTGTGTCCTTATTTTTTCTTAGGTTTATGTAGTTTTTCTTTGGTTGTTTGAATCATTTGTTTACTTTATATTACATGTTTTGCCTTTATTTTGTGTTACTTCAAATATTTGTTATTAGTGTGAAGGCTATAATGCTATCGTGGTTGGCGAAGCGGAAAATTTAATTCTTATATGAAAATCTTTTAAAGTGGTTAGTTAAATATTTAACGAATATACAACATTTTTCGTGTAAGTTATGATTTCTTCTCCTAATTTCTTGCAAATATCTTATCATTTGTCCAAAACCTTAATGTGAGTTGTGTGATTTGTATTGGGAATTAAAGCAATTTAATTCACATCGTGATGGGTTTTTATTTTACTTTGCCGTTCAGAGGAAAATCGTTTTATGTTTCATAGGTTTCTGTTCTTTCCTGGCTGACTCTAATTATTTTTTACTTTTATTTTATTTACCGCTACTTCTCATATTTTGCTGGTGGTAATTTTAAAAGAAATCGCAGTCCATACGGCTAGTGTGTCAATTTTCTTTTCTTTCATCCCCGTTTTCGCGAATTCAATGTCCGGTTTCAATGGGCCCATTCAAAGTTTTTTTCTGCCTGTTGTTTCGTGCAAAACCTCGTTAACGTTTCTCTTGAAATCTTTGATTTCCCAGGTTTCTGTCTTGGAAACTAAATAGCTTTGATGTGGTCGACAGAGTAGTTTTGTGGCTGCACGTGTGTAGCATTTATACTTCCATAGAATGGGTCCATTTCGCAACGAAAACCCCTTTCAAAGTGACCCATGCAGGAAATTTTGATGCCAAGTAGCCGATGTAACGTGCATTCAAATGGTTATGATGTCTTGCAGTCACTTCCTTGCTTTCTTTCCTGTCTTATTTCACTTGCTTGCTTCTTTTCTTCTGTCAGGGGTAAAAACGTTGTCACTGGGGATTATGATAAATCATTATCTGTCTTTTTAAATCATTTTAAAATTGTGGCTGTTAGATACATATTCGGTTTCCTTTAGGAACATGCGTTTTCTAATAGTACTACGATATTTTTCTTATGCCTTTATAATGATTTTTTCTTTAAAGTTTCAATGAAGATATTTCGAAAACAAAATTTAAATAACTTTTCATATTATACTGCAATTTTATTTTAAATAATCCACTAAACATAAAAAAGTCGTAGCTCATTAGGTTCTGAGGGTGACCCAAAATTTAGTAATATCGGGACTTAAGCTGTTATCTAAGATCACTCAGCATAAAATATATGGAAACAAGTAGGTCTGCGGAAAAATTGCAAGTTCTAATGAAATTGTTGTCGAAGAGAGAATTCGTCTGGTTTCTCATATTTCCACAGCGCGTAACGATGTATGTAAAAAAAATCTTCTGACATTCCCGCACTTCTAAATTTTTAGATCAACTTGTAAAGGAAAGCCGTGAGTGACGAGAAAAATATTCAGTGCGTGCCATCACCGGTAAATTATCAATCCAGCAGTTACAAGTTTCACACAGCTCTCCACTCAACGCTCCTGTCAGCGGACCTAATTTATTTTTATAATCCCATTTTTAATCCTTGATATTTAATTAGCCCATGAAAAGCCTCTTAACCGTCCACTTGTTATTCGATGATATCTAACGATATGATCGTTGGATTATTCTTCCTCGTAGGATAATCCTCCCAAATCGTTAGAATAGAAATGGCTGTTGCCTGGTTTCGCTGGTGGTTGGACCCGACCCTGGACGAGGAATCCCGCACCGTCACAAAGGCCGCCCGCCTTTGTGACGGTGCGGGAATCCTCGTCCCTTCCCTTCCTTCCCTATCACGTCCCAGGAGGCGTCGTCGGGCTCCTATCGCGGCGGCGCCTCCTTCCTTTCTCCTTCCTGTCCTCCACCTTCTGCGGTGCAGAGCTAAAAAGCCTCATGCTTATAGGCCCTGCCCCAGGAGTGTATCCTTGCGAGCCCGCTCTAGGAGTCTCGTTCCATTTGTTATTCGATGATGTCAAACCATCATGCATCACTTTCCTTATGATGTGGCTGATTAAGTTGTCCGTCTTCATCTCAGGGTGTTCAAATGACTGCTCCTTTTTCCTACTCTACCCTCAACTTCCTCTTTGGCTGGATAATTACTGAATGGTTTCAGAAAAATGGAAGGGGGGGGGGTGTGAAAAGATTGACTTCAATACGTTGGACCATTCTCTCATTGAACGAAACATCCTCGGTTTTTCCGATAGCCGGCCCGTATCTTAAATAACGTTGGGAATGATTTACATGTGGCACACGTCATGCTCGGATGCGGATGGAACGTGAGGGAGCAGTATATCACAGCCGTGCTCGAAACGTTCTACCGACGACTTTTTTATTTTATTTTTCCGCGGAGCAAATTAAGGCGAAAGAAAAAAAAGCCGGATCGTATCCACGGTGACGACATCTGGACCGTTAGCTTTAGGGGGAGGGTTGGAGTCGGCGTCTTAAAGGGCAAGGAAGGGCGCGTGCCACTCTGGAGTGATTTACGCGGCGACGCGACACCCGGCAACTGGGAAATACTAGTGAGCGAGGCGAAGGAGAAGAAGACATTCAATCCGACAACCGAAGACCCGGCGAGGGAATGAGAGGAGACTGGAAGCAGTCGAGAAGACATGGCCGAGAAGAAAGGAGGCGAATGAGAAAAGGGCCACGAAACTTTTCGTCGCCTTTCATTTTATACTTTTCCCAGAAATTGACGGAGCGGAAGTGAAAGGAAAGGTTGAGCAGGGATGGGCAGGGAAGAAACGTTAGACGAATCCACTGTGCTCTTCATTCCTTGCTCGTTTGCAGACTGCCATCCCCAGCCGTTCGACGGATGCATAGCTTTCTCTCTTGAGAACGGTTTATTTAAACAACTATCAATAAATTCCAATTAAACACTCTAAATGGAATATTATTCCACCCAGTCTTGGGACCAAGGAGGGGCATGGCGGAGGCCCAGTGCCATCCCATAGAAGGTTGATTTCCGTTGCCACTTAGGTCGCATTTTAATCGGCTTTCAAAAATTTGTTCCGAGGTTTCCGCGGCGTTCCTTCATATGAGTCTCGGCTTCCGGGCGTTCCTCCGCGTTAAGGTGTCCGTAGGTGACGACAGTTTCTCCAGCCATTCTGCTGGCGTCTTCTGACCTGAAGACGCCAGCAGGATGGCTGGAGAAACTGTCGTCACCTATGGACGGCTTTCAAAAATGTCCTCGTCGCGGTGGTGAGTGCAGTGAGATCCACCTTTTACATTATTTTGCAGTATAGCTTTGCAAATGCGAGGAGTATCATTGAAGAGTTGTGAATTTCTTAAATCGCGCCATCATGTGTGTAAACTTCGGTTGACATCCCTACTAACCCCAGTAATTATACCTTATTTACCCGTTCTACCAATTTTATTTTTCATCCAAGGATACCTATTTTCATGATTCTCGGGTAGTGCTTACAAAAAGTGACGTAATTCATATGGAAAAAATGACAACAGCATTGCGCGTTCCATAGTTTGGTGATAATTTTTCCGCTGATTCAAAATCGAACTTAACCTACGCTAATTTTCTCGTTACTTTATACTTTATTGTATGCAAATCTGTATTTAAAACGATGTAAAACTTAGTAATTTCGGACACTAGTTGTATTGGCACCTTGATCGGTTTCATTATTTCGTCAGTTACAAAATTTTGTTATTTTGATGGCCTCGTGATCTCCCATTACCTTGTTGAATTCCTTTCACCCTTAGCACCAAGTTTGTTTCTTCAGTGTGAATAATACAGTTAAACAATAGTCGGAGTTTATTCATTTTGATTATGATGCACGTTATGTTTTTATGTATGCACTTCATTTGCAGTTTCCAAAATTTTATGAAGCCCTAGGGATTCGGATAATACTTTATCTCCTGAATATCTGGGATTGAAGTTTGCAGTATGAGGTTCCTCATAGAGAAAATAGGTGCCAGAATGCAAGACGATTGGTCACGTAGCGCTTAACAGTGTGTATCGGGAATGACTCTGCTTCTGGCCTTCGGCTCCTCCCTTCCTCGTTTACAAGCCAAACGTTCGCAGCCGTTTCTCAGCTGTTTGACTTTTTTTCTTACGCCCCATTCCCAACCCTCTATACACGACACCCCCACCCTTCCTCTTTCACCCTCTGTCTCTCCGTTTTTCTTTATGGTGCAAGAGGAGAAGGAAGCAGGGTGGGCAAAGTGAAAGGACTCCAGCGTCATGCATCGTTAGTAGTCTAGCCGTAGGAAAGCTAGTTAGGGATGACCTAGGCGGAAACGGAAACCAATGCCTCTCTCTCTCTTCAGTTCTGACGGATGCAGGCTAACGACTCATTTTTGTAGCTTTGTTGCCCTTAAAATCTCTCTTAACGTTTTTAAATGGGACATCTATCATTATTTAATGTATCTCTCGGGCTATTTAATATATTATGTGGCAGTGATTGAATACGTATAAGATAGCCTCTAAGGTTTCAGCATCATCGCAAATATCGTTTCGAATCGTGTGCCTCGCGGATCGTGCCTACTTTGGACTTGCGCTAATACATCTGCATAATACCCTGCGAGCTACCTCTAGGGTGTTTGGTAGGGAATGATGAATCACCAGCATGCAAGAGATTCCCCACATGCACTCTACACGGTCAGGAAAAAAGTACAAGTAATAACTAAATTTACTTTCACATTCATGAAAAGCAAAACTTACCTACGGTTAGTAATAGGGTGGTTTCCTATTATTTTTTATTGCCCTAATCGAAAGATTATTAATCCTGGAATTCGTATTTCACGCTTTTATATTTTTAAATGACGATATCTATTCTTCGCGATTAAGTTAAAAGTGAAAAATTTCAAGCGCGCGACAACGCGACAGCTAAGTATGAATACTGGGAAAAGCCCGTGTAACGTAATTCTGGTTCCAGCTACCGCCGTGTGAGGCCACCTTGGTGCGAGGCTTTGAGCTCCGCTACGATGCAGGCTGCTAGCAGGTAGCGCTTGGCTTAAATAAGGATTATGATACCCTATCAAACGAAGGAAACTTTCCGACCTTACGCAATTTTATAAAATTACCGTCTACTCGTATAGCATCTATGTCCCTGTGACGTCACGTGGAGTGGCATCGCATGGGTGCCAATCTGGCCTTTTTCAAATTAGGTTAAAATTGATCATTAACGTTAGTCTAAACTGGGATTTCTAAAACCAAATAATTTGTATATTATGAATACAAATTATTTGGTTTTAGAAATACACTTATGGTGGGTAACGAATCGCAATCAATGCCTTTCGTTTTCTTTGATGAAGGAAACTACCCTATTCCTATTGCAAATCAATACAAGGTTAGAACACTCGAAAAATAAAAACATGCAATAAGTCGACCTAGCGAGGGACGCCGTTAATGTTATTAATAGTGACACCGTTGCTATCCTTAATAGCACAAGAAAAGAATGAAATTCTTTATCTGTTTTGCAGTCTGTTTCTTTTATTTTTTCGCGTGATCACGCCTATCATAGTGCGACGGTAAAGGAAGGGTATGTTTCACGTCGTCTGAGAACAAATCTCCTCCGCATTTACTTAGTAAATTTAGCCACAGGAGACCGTTCGCTTGCTTCCAAATTCACCCGAAGTCAATAGACTTATAGGCGAAGTCTGTCCAAATATCCATAGCCCAAAGGCTTAGGTTAAAGATATTTGGACAGACTTCGCCAGTAAGCCTATAGACCGAGATTTTGTAATTTTTATAATTGATAATTGAATTAATATCTATCAGTTTGTAGCATAAGCTTGCTGCATTGTTCGCAGCTTGCCAATCAAATGCTTGTCATCGCTGTAAGCTGTATGAGTCATTGTGTTGGGCGCAAACTGATAATTCTATGCCATATGAGAGGGTAATACATTTAATACTCATGATTAATTTATGTATACACGGGCAGTGACGTTATTTAGCAACACGTGGCGATAAAAACTAGACAAAATAAACCTGCATGTGGCAGTACAGGAAACACTTTATTAACCAAACGTTAAAATAAGTAGAACGAAAATATATGAATTTAATACGAGGAATACAAATCAATCCCATTGTTCGATGCAAATATCTCAACGGTCGGGTCCTCTCCGTCTCCCAAAAGTGGCAGCGGGACTTAATGCTGTTTTGGAATCCATGAATTGCCTGAAGTAAATTTATTTTGTCGGAAAGATGATGCTGCAATTCACCCGGGATCGTCTCTTTTTGGGTCTTGTTTTCGACGCGAGTACATAATGTGGGAGGCAGCTGTGGAGGGTGGGCGGAATGGACTTGAAGAGGGTATTTCACTGTGGGCATTTCTGGGGTGTGTAGGGTGTGCCGGAAATAAGAGCTTCAAGTGAAACAGCTCCACTCATCCTCCGAACGAAGGAGAGACCCCTGCTGTTCGGGAAGGGCCTGCCTGAAGAAGCAATCTCAACTGAGGATCCTCCGATGAGGGTTCCCTCGTTGTTTACGACTGCGCATTGTGGGGTCCACTTTAAGCGAGGGAAACGAAGACCGTTGTGGACTCAATTCATGCGAGTGGAATTCGTCGTTCCTGGTTCGATTTCTCGACTTAAACTTGTTTTGAATTTACGACATCATCTTCAAAACTTCGGTGTATCTCGAGTATCTACATCCACACGATACCCTTGGAAACACCCCTGTTTGGCGGGGGCTGATCTATCACCTGTATGCAAGAGTGTCCGTCCCCACATACCTACCACGCGGTCGTAAAAAATATTACCTACGCATACTGACAAAATTATGTGTACACATTCATGCTAATGTAAAACTTGCCAACGGTTTGTCATTCCTACACCAAATTCATGCAACGTTAGTACAATGGAAAAATAAAAAATGCAGATGAAGTCTTCACGGGAAATCAGCCGGGTCAGGATGGACATTACTGCCAACGTTTCATTGGCCTTCTCTGCCATCGTCTTCGGGGCGAGTCAGGGTGAAATCTTTTCTTTTCGCCCTGAAGACGATGGCAAAGAAGGCCATCGAAACGTTGGCAGCAATGTCCATCCTGACCCGGCTGACTTCCCGTGAAGACTTCATCAACAAGATTCGCCGGGAAAGCACCAAATCCTTCATCAAAAAAATTTAATCAGACGTCCTAGTGAGTGACGCCATTAATTTTATCAATCGAGACACCGTTGCTATTCGTGATAGTATGAGGAAATGAAGGCATTTTAAATCTCTCTGTTTGAAGTTTATATCCTTTATTTTCATCTCGTGGTCACGTCTAGCATTGTACGATGGTAAGCGAAGGATATGTTTCGAATGGTCTGAGAAAAAAATCTTCTCCGTCAAAGTATGGTATATACTTCGTAAATTTAGCCTTTACTTTTATCTACGCTCCTGTAAAGATTCCCAACGTAACTCGCCTAACGTATCGGGAACGCTGCACTTTTTATCGCAACAACTCATCACGAATTTTCCTTTAGTATGCCCTAGTCAACGTTGGCGTTCATGTATTTATTGAAATTTTGCCTCTGTATTTTCTCTGCGAAAAGTTTTATATTTGCAATATAGATACTTTTTTTACTAGGCTCTAATCTGTGTGTCTTGAACATTTGAATACGATAGCATAGACAATGCAGCATGTGGATTAAAGGCAAACCATGGCCGATCAAGCGGGTACGATGCGTCCTCTTTATTTCACCTCTTATTAATAGTTGTGTATTTATAAAACTTACTGCATCAATCTTTGTTGAATTTATTACGATTTCTATCGAGCCTATGAATCACATAAGTCGGCATGTTTTAGGTTCTGTTAGGTGGTAAATTATCTGCTTTTGTTGTTTCCTCCTGGCTGGAAATTTATTTTTGAGTTCTTCCTCCAGTTCAATGCTCGTACTGCATGGAAAATTCCACATTTCCTTCCTGTGCCTGGTAGAAACAGTAGTTCGGAAAACATTTATTTTTTTTAATAGGTAAAATTCATTGCTTAGCGAATGATGACCAAAAACAGATTTCTGCGGGCACTTAAAAATAACCTTTACACTTCAGAAGCTGTAAAAATTATTTCAGCGTTTCATTGATTGACAATTTTTAGTTAAATATGGTACATTGCAATATTTCCTATGAATTTAATCTCACACGCTGCGTTTCTTTGTTACACCGACGTTTGCAAGTGCCTTGTAACAACGAAAGGAGTCGTGCGAATATAAACTGTGGAAACTTTGCTGTGTCATCATTAACTGATGGCAATAACCTCCACCATATCGTGCCACATATCATACGTTCGCCTGTAAAACGTGAAATTGACTCAAGAATTGATTTTAAGTTTTTTCTCTTCCCTTGTTATCAGCTATTCATGTTCAAACATTGGTGCTAGTAACAAATTCCGTGATGATTGTTGAACTGATGCAACACATGGTGTAGAGAGGCATCGCTTTGTGGAGAAGCGAATTTTTAAAGATTCGCCCTTGGCGGCAAAAATTCGCGTCGCCCTCGGGTAGGATTGCTAATTGAGACCGACTGGTGAAGAAGCGGGCGATGGGCGGGAGAAATAGGTGGGGGGACCATCGTGGGGTGGGAAAAGTTGCAGTGACTTTCTTGGAAGTGGAAGGCGGTCAGGGGTGGCGGGCCTGTGAGTTCTCCGTAGGTCTGGCGTCTTTCCTAGGACCCAACTTGTGGTCTTTCACCCTCCATTCCCTTCCTCTGGCTTTCCCCCTTTGGTTTTCATGTGTGCTCGAAAGTGTCCCAACCACGAGGTTGGAAAGACCACGAATTCAACTCGCCATTCCCTTCTAAAGCGCCCGTTTCTCTTCCCGCAGTTGCGGTGATTCCTATCGGCAATCCGAAACCGGGCTAAGTGTCCCGTAGGCATCTGGGAAGGAAGGAATCTCGTAAAGATCCTCGAAATTCGAAACTAAGAAGCAAGCAAGACTGCTCTTTGAAAACAAGATTTTCGTACTCCATCCGTATTCTACTCTCTCGACTCTATTGTCATGGCAACGAAGGTTAACCTCTCCCTTTTTGTTGCAACGAGAAAACATTACGATACCATAGTTTGGTCTTATGTCAGCCTCCTGACAGTGACATCTCTCAGACGTTCAAAACCGGTTGGGGCTCAACTTACATCTACGCCATACCCTGCGAGCCACCCCTAGGGTTTTTGTCAAGGGGGCGTGTATTTTAGGTGTGGTTTTTAATAAATTTGTAATTTTTTAAATGAAATATATCGGTATTTGACTAATTTTAAGTGCGTATTGTATCTTCCGTTCATATCTTTCGATAGTTTTCTCCAGCAGATGCGTGATTGAGGTATTTTGAGAGAAAAATTGACAAAAATATTTGTTGTGCTGAGAACCATAAAGATGTTCTGCGAGGTTTTTATTTTATATATATAAAAATCAGTGAGTGTGAAAGTGATGAAAAGTAAATTCTACCGTGATCATTTTTAATTACTGGCAGTAGTAAGCCAGTTTGTGAACATTTTTTTCATCGCTAACAGCTTGCTTTTCGTCTGGTATTGCCATCATCTTATAAAAGATGCTTTATTACCTCGTGAAATAGATTGTATTATGCGATTTTTTCGGGGAATCTGTACCTACTGTACCTACTCCATATTGCGTTCTTCATTGTAGTATTTTTCTAAAGTAACTGAAGTAAATACTCGACCGAAGCCTGAGTCAATAGAAATCAAACGGTACGAGTCTTGCTTAGGTTAGTGAAATATTCAAAGTTATCATTATTGTTCAGCTGTTTTGGAGAGTAATTTTAGGTAAGTCCGTCCAGTATTTTTCTTATTTCTTAATGTTTATACTGGGGAAAGTACTCTATAATTGTTAAATCATAATTTCAACGTATATTTAATCTTAATAGTATATTTAATATTCTTTCTGAGGACATTTCTTGGTTAACTTATTGTAAGTTCATTCGTGTTCTACAGTAACTCATATCTAATCACTAAATCGCCTTTTTGGATGCGTTATTCGATGGAAATTCGTATTTACTAAATGAATAAAATGAGGGAAACTCGAATTTTACATGGAAGTATTTCATTCTTGATAGGTTTATTTTTATTTTTAGCCAATGCCGGTGTACATAATTCCAGATATCGGCCGGAGTCTAAACCAGTCTGACGTAATCAATGCTATTTTGGAGAAACGAAGTTTTCTCGTAGGTAACTCTACCATATGACTGTGTTAACTACATTATTGGTAACTTAAGGGAATAAATTTAGTTTCCATATCCTTCCCTCATCGATTATGAAATCCGGGCGGGTTTCAGTCGATATTTAAGCCACCTTCCAGGAAGAAGTCCCGCTCGTAGAAAGGAATGTGATTCGTAGATCCTCGGCTTCGTGACAGACTTCTTCCTTACAGATGACCGATCTTGGTGTGTTGCTCTAAATTAGCTGTACTCTGGGACGATGGGACCGGAGAACAACCGATGGATAGATAGTTCGTGTAAGTGATGGATAGTTAAGTGAGAGAACGGACCGGTTGGACAAGCTTCCGAAACGTGTCAACCCTGTGGGCGGTGTCCCAATCTATCCGGATAAATGATAGAAAAATATTTAGTGCCGAGATGGTGTCACTAATCGTAGAGCTGTCACGAATAACTTGCTTGTCCAGTTATGATGGCTGGTTGGGCAGTGGTGTGTGAAGCTTCGAGAGTCACTAGTAATTTTATTTAGGACAAATTGACGTATTGATACATTTAAGTGTAGGTACGCTATTGTTGGTATGGCTTAGCATATGAAAATGTCGTAAATTATCCAAATGTTGGTTGAAAATTAACAATTGAATATTGGGAATGGCATAATTTTACAATATTCTCGTTTCGGTTTAACCTGCTTTCATTTTACAATTGGCAATTCAGCATTGAGGATGACATAATTTTTGAATTATCTCATTTCAGTTTAATGTGCATCGTTAATCACTGTGAAAACAGTTTTTTGTAATCAGCTGTTGTTGTTTTTTTGGATAAGTTTTTATTTTTTAAGCGGTATTTACTTACGTATCGTGGTTGTGTGATAGCCGTTGAGTTTTATTTAGGGCATCTCGAAACATACTTATATGATTACGCAATACGTTTATGATTTTTTGGGCTGTTGTTTTCATAGCCACAGACTTTTTGTGACCAAGGAGTACTGAAAATCTTAAGCGGTGTAATGCGTGGTGATTAATTTCAGGCCAAACATTGCGTTTTTCCCCCTATTTTGCATTATACCTGCTGTTTTTTTTTCGTTGTAAGGCTATTATTCTCGAACATCCTAAGATCTTTTTCTCCAACCTATTTCAATCCAGCTTCGGCACACATTTATTTCCCTCTTGTTTTTCCGCTAGAAGTTACTGTCAAGATGTTACCAATTGTCAATGATAAATCAAAGTGAAACAATGTGGTATATGTTTGATTGGAATTGAAGACAATCATAGACTACCATATGCGTTACGCGACTCACAATTATTATCATTTTGATTAGTATCTTCCGCCTTATGGAATTCTTCGCGCCAACTTATCCATTGTACTTGGCGGAATACGCTTGCATTTTGTTCTCGATGCAGCCTTGGGGCGGCAGCCAATTAAAAATGGCGTCTAATATCGTGCAAGTGATTCATTTCTTGGCGAGGGTTCAGCGCGATCAAGGGCGTGCTTGCATGCCGTGTGTCTTTGCGTACGTGCCGCTTGGTTGAGTTCGCTGCGAACTGGAGAATTGTGGGCATAAAAGAGGCGTCGGGGAAACATTAGTCCAATTCAAGAGTCACGAAATGGATTGGAGTTCCTCAAAGCTGAATGAATCCGAGAGGGGAAATTTTCAATGTCACATAATCAGAGAATGTTAGCCCGAGCCAACTACGAGTCGCTACGGCCTGTTGCCGAGAGTAATGGGAATGAAACTTGTAACTTGGGGATATATGGACGTGGGAGGAAGATGCTGGAATACAATGTGTGAAGATGATTCATAGGATGTGTGGTTTGTGGAATGTTGTTCACCGGTCGTGCTGCATGGAAACTCATTGCCTTGCCTTATCTTATTTACGTTACAAATAAATTTGGGCATAACATAGATTAAATTGCATTAATGTAAAAAAAGTGAAGGTTTTTTTATTTTTTGAATAGAATATTCGAAGTCTGAAATCTTCTTACCTTAGATTGCATCTGTCTACGAAATGACCAAATATGTAGACAGACTCTGGTAGAGGTTATATTCATTCAGAAGTCTTTTGTTATTTTGCGCTATGCACTGTATTGCGAAAATCAGCTAGTGTGCGCGAAGGTATTTATGGGTTAAAATTAAAGGTTTGTTTAATCATGTTAAGTAGTTACCATCATTATAAAAAAATGTTGCACATTCAAATAACCAGTAATTCAACTTAAACTAATAGTCACTTCTATGTCTGCTTTCCATATGCTAAACTTCCTATTTCTCTTTTATTGCAGGTAAGATGCTCCTGATGCACCCTGATTTTTCATCGACTTAGTGCGTTTTTGGAATTGGCAGTCTTCTTGGTAAAGTGTTACTCAATCGTTGTAAGTTTTCTGTATATCGATGGGGGAAAGCCACTTCCCTTGAATTTGCAATGACTTTATCCCTTTTCGTCTCATGCGCAACCTGTAATTTTTCTTGTCTTAGGGTTTGTAACTCTTCGCTAAAACGCTACAATTTTTTGCAGACACGTCATTCGCTTTGCGCTGGACTCCGGCCAGGAATCCCTGAATCCCTATTGCTTTAGCCAATTGCTCCGCCTTCTCCTACTAGACCACCTGGAATGCCTACGAATGATTTTTATCGTAAAAGTTTTCGCATTTTCGCACAGTTTCGGATGAATCAGTTAATATTCACGCTGGTGAGTCCGTGGCTGTTTCTTAATGAGTATTAACTTAGCGGATTCAGTCTAATTAAGACATAAGTCGGCAGCCCTTTTGGGCCTACTGGTTGCATTTCCAAGTATGTGCAAATATATGTGGGACTCAACCAATTGTGTTTTAACGATATATATTTATGCACAAACAATTCATTCCATGAAAAGTCTCTCATCGCTTTACACTTTGATTATAATTTTGATAACACTTTGATAATTATCATAGCGGCGTTAAAATGATTAATAGGTAATAGTTCCGCGGGCCGCGTATTGCCAGTCCTGCCTCGAAGTCATTGCGATACCATATACGCTGAATTGTTGAGGCCTTTACCTTGTAGAATTCCATTTTAAGTTAGGATAAAAAACAAACTTTGTTTTCTACAACTTTACCTTTAATCGTCGACTAGTTTAGATGCCCTTTTGAAAATAATAAAAAAATGTAAATAATACAATGTTTCGAAACTAGTCGATGATTGAAGGTTAAGTTGTAGAAAGTAAAGTTTGTTATTTTTCTTAACTTGCAATGTAATATGTTGAAGTAGAAATGAAATTGCAGTATTTTTATGTTGCGATTTCGCTGATACGCTTGTCAGTGTTTATTTTTTTTCGTTTCTCATCGAAGGTTCAGTCTTTGGCTCTGAATGTGATTTCAAACCTTGTCTTTGTTCCGTTCGCACACCTCGTGCTTCCATTCTTCGCATAGCTCACAGCGGACGAGACATGACCCGGCTACGCCCAAACACGGGGCAGCTCCGTGGTTTCCTTGTGCGGGTGGGCGTGTTATGCAGTTTGTCGCACTTAGTATTCGGACAGAAGATGCATGTACCCCATAAATTCTCTCTTTTCGTCCTCTAATTAGTGTCCCTGTCTTAACGTCACACTTTTCAACTCAACTCAGTTTCAAGTGAACTTTTCTCCGAAAATGAATGGTCTGCCATTGACTTTATCGCTATTTTTAAATCCCGTGGTATAATTAGCTAACTAGGTATTGATGTGCCTATTTTTACCTGAATTTACTTTTCCGAGTCGTGAATTAAATTTATTGAAACCTTCCTATTGCTTGCCAAATAGATTGAAAGTAGATCTCGGTGTCTTCGTAAATTACTTGAGCTGATTTGGGAAAACTTTTCAAAAATCTTTTGAAACTTTTGATATTTCTTTTGTTTTCCTAGGCAACGAGCGTTTTGCGTGCTCTTAGGCTCGCAATATGAGTGTTTTTACGTAGAATTGAATGGTCTCATTAGGAATTAAGTTGGCAAGTGTGACAGTTGTTGTGTTTGAAAATCAATCGACGATTTACTGAGGTCGTGAATGAAAATTGTTAAAAAAATCATCGTCTGGAATCATCCCTTACACGGTTTGATGGTCAGTATTTCGAGTATAAAGTTTCATGTTTGAAGACAATTGAACGGTATTATTCGGGATTTACCGTATAGTTTCCTTGAAAAATTACTCCGTGCGTCCCTTCTTTTCTTTCCCCTCTGTCTTCCCTGTGAATAGCCGTGGCGGCTGTTTGGCAGAAGTTATGGTTTCGGGTGTGCCGTTATGCACCGCTCGTGCGTGAAGGAACACCAGAGGTCACAATCGACATGTGTCGAGACTGCTTCTCCTTCTTGGACAATCCTTGGAGTCGTATGGACTAATGATGTCGTGAAGGTTTAACTGGCAACTACAAGAATCACCACCACTTCTTAGTTCTTCAGCTAGCTCATAGGTTCCAAGGGTTCTATTATTTCTGTTGTCTTTTGCTTCTACATTTACGTACTACCCTGCCGCCTCAGCAGGCATGTGACGGTAGATGTTAGGATAACAGCCGTTAACCGGTGAAAGAAAATGATGCACAAGTGAAAATTATGCGGAGCAAAGAAACAAATTTTGCTTTTACAGTTTAAATTCTGGTCTATGAATTAAAAAATGGCTTCTCCATTCTACATAACTCCGTCGAAGACCTTAGACATGTTTCCTTGTGTTACCTGCTTCGCTCAGCAGTTTTTTTATTTACTTGTACTAGGTATATAAAATATTTGGGAAAAAAACCGCTCCCAGAGAGAAATGAATAACATGTTTCCCTTGTTCTCATCTGGTACGTATGTGGGTTTTTGCCTTGTTTCAGTTCATCGCAATGTGTATAAAATTACTTTTGAAAACGATGTTAAACCTCTCCATTACGAGCAAAAATGCTTTTAGAGAATTTTCTGTAAGTGGAAAGTGCCCCTAAGACCAAGATGGTTCGATGAACACTATTTTCATGTTGGTGTTGCGTAGAGTATGGGAAATATAAACCTCGTTTCTCCGGGCGCTAATCCTCTCTCCCTTTCCTTTCGCGTTTTGAGAATATTCTTGTATATATTTTACACTCCACCTTCATTTCCTATGAGAATTATTTTCTCGCCCACATGGTAACTTCACGTATTTTTCATTGTCAGTAAGTAGGAGGAGTTAATTGAAATATATAATGATAGGAGTCATCGAAAATGTGAACTGATTAAAATTCCTGTCGTGGTGGGTCCCCGGTACTGAAGAATCTCTTTCTCACGTGCCCATAAAACGTCCTACACGAGTTGTTATAGATACACGTGGCTTGATTGATGTTGCTCAATTTTTTCCTGTAATTAGTTCAAGTCTTCATTAGTCCTTTTTTATATGCATGCTCTTCGAGGATTCCGGTGGAACAATGTGTCCCGTCAGCCATTGATGCCTTCATTCCCAACCACCGCCCTGTACTCTCTGGAGCCAATGGGGTGAACTCTCTTGGCTGCCGAAAATGTCGATTGTGACGGCTGTGTGGAAGTCGAGAGGATGGGGAAGGCATCCATTGTGACGAAGTTACCCATTGTCTTCGCCATTGTTGTCGCTCGGCATAGTATTTCTATTGATGTAAATTAGGCGCGATTTGGAATTCCACCGAGTCTGGCGGGTTCTCTCCTCTTTCATGGCACCTAAAATACTCGTCTTGAGATCCACTATAGCTCGGAGGATAGGGTGCGGGCTTAGTTCTTGGTAAGGGTGGTTCCTCAACATATTGCACTTCCAGTTTGTATCGAACGGTTTCAGGTTTCACTTCGTAGAAGTCGTTAATATTCATTTTATAAAATAATCATCAGCCTTCCACATTTTTTTTACCTTTGGGCTTATCAAAAAACTAATTTAATACCTTTATGATGTCAAGAGGCTGTAAAACATATAGAAATGATACAATAACTGTGCGAGACTACAAATTGAATCTGCAATGAATGCCTGTACACTGTGTGGCCATTTAGATGATCCTATAATTTTAATCATGTTCAATTATTGGTTGCCTAATGTTGAACATGTCGGTTTTGTGTAAAAATGATAGGTTTACAAATGATTATTTTTATAATTTTTAAACGCCCATGGGTGCTGTTACGATACACTAATTCAAGTACATAGGTAGATGCGGTGGAGCTGTTTCATCGCTGCGGACGAGCAAAATCAAAATTTCCACAATTTTTTATGAGGCAATGTGTCACTTTTACAGTGTACACAGGCTCGAAAATGATGCAGTGTGTTGAAATATGTCTTCTCGGTAAATAATCATAAAAAGTGAAAATTGGCTTTCTGAAATTCCATGATTATCATCTTGCTTCTCAGTGTATTTGGACTAGCGTACAGGGAATTTTGTATGAGAATAGTTTTGGTCGAATGAGTCGGAGTCTCGTCAATGTTCTCCACTTTAAGAAAGAGTAATTGCCACTTAACGATTCTACTTATTTGTCGACTCAATAACTCATGGCACAGTCCAGTCCGAGTCATTTATTAATCGAGGTTTCTGAATCAACTTGTTAGTTGGTCTTTTTTACTCTTTATGTGGGTGTTAGTCATCTCAACCACTCATTCTTACTATTCTATCTCCGCTTAAAATTTCCCATAATCGTTTGAAATATGGAAATCAGTGTGCTTATGTGCTTGTATGTTCTAGGCGGTCATTTTTTCGCTTCAAGTTTCACGATTTCTCGGTTTTTACAATGCTTCTTTTTTGTCCATTTGTCAGTGTGTCAGTTTTCTCGAGGACAATTTTGTAGATTGGTTATTTAATGAAAATTTTGACCTTAATAAAAACACAAAATGGTTGCAACTGATTTGTTCAGATGGAAAATGTACAATGAATAATTGAAAATTGTAAGCAAAGATTTCGGATGAGTCGTGGAAGGATTCGTTGGATGCTCTAATTTAGAAGCGTATTTGTCGCAACTCGCAGGCAATCTTGCAAATTTATCACGGCAAAATGGTCGCATTTGGTCAGTGTATAACTATAAGGTAAAAATTAAAAATTCGTATCACGTGTGTTATTTTAATGCAATCTTAATTATATTTTCCAAATGCACAGATGAGGAATTACCCTAGACTTAAATTCACGTTAATTTCGGAGCAATTTTTTTGTGCTCACGAGGCAATTGTGGCTGTGAATCTAATAAACGGTTCGTATTGCTTTGATGGAGACTAGAAGGGTACAAAGAAGACGCTTAAATACCAACTCCCAGATGGAGATGACTCGTATTTCCCCTTCGCTACGTCCTACGCGGAAAAAAAGCGAGGAGAGTTAAACCCACACTTGTCGGGGAGTGGACCTCCCGCAATCGTAAGGGTTGTTTTCCGCGAATTCTCTGTACGTGCCGCGTTCTCTTAATCATCAACAGCATCATCACCATCCGCCGCTCTCGTTCGAGCTCGTTAGCCAATTCGGCGTCGTCAATCGGCATCGTGACGTGTCCTCGGAGAGGGGCCGGCCAATTTTCTTGCTCTGCGCGTCAATCCCATTCTGCTCTCGACTCAGTCATAAAAATTTGTCCTGCGAGTCATCGTCATTGTGACTCTGGATTCCCCGTGAATAACCACGCATTCATTCGCGGTGCCTACTGCAATGCATAGATTGGTGCACTGCTGGCCTCCATTTTTCCCTTTCCCCAGCTGGTGCACTCAGTTTTACAGGGTGTTTTTTTCAGGAGGAATCTGCAAATACTTCAGGAGGTGGTAGGGGAGATAATTTTAAACATTTTCTCCATTAATATGAGTTCGCAACTCCTTAGTTACTGAGTCTTTGAGCATAATTATGCGAGAGCTTTGGGAGAGTGTCATCAATACGATCGCTCAATCTCACCCATTTTGGGATTAATTTTTTCAGGCTTTTAATATCGCACATTTTCGTCCAAACTTAATTACTTTATTTCCTTTAAATCCAGATTATTAAATAAAATGTCGAAAAGGCTGTATTTTCGGGAAAAAAGTTATCATGGTAGCTGCATAGTGCATCCAAAAAATGTTTGCATTCCCATAGCTTAGTAACTAAGGAGTTGCGACCCCATCTTTATGGACTAAACGGCTTAAAATTGCCTCTCCCTACCATCTCCTGAAGTATTGTAGATTCCTCTGAAACATCCGGTCAAGGTAGTTATTTGTGTCTTAAACGCTTGGAATTCTTACATATTAATTAATCAAACGTTTCTGGAAAATTTCCACAATTACTTATTTTCACGAGCGGTTTCCATACCTTCATTTGAAGATAATACGATATGCATTGAAACCGGTCGTGAATATAAAGGGATAGTTGGAAATTGCTTGCAAGTTTTAATTTATTGATGCCCTTCACTTCTAGTTTAGCCAGTTGTAGGGCCGACAGAAACGATAAAATAAGATACATATTTTGCCGTGTGGATAAATGTGGCAATCCGTTTGTCCACCTAAAACATTAAGGACCTCAGTACAATCTAAGTGAATCTCGGTCATCAAATCAAAATGGCCAATGTGCACTAGTTTTTTTCCTAATTCCTTTTGATATTAAATTTCTATTTCTATTAAACTATTTTTTGTAAACGGCTTGGGTCCCAGCACTCCACACTGCATGCAATTGAGGCAGTTTACGGGTTATTATATAGGTAGATGTAATTTCGTGTTGTTCCTTTCCCTTTTGTCCGTCTTTATCTGTCCCAAGAACTTATCTTGTGCTCCTTCTCGGATTTTTTCCTCCGTTATATTTTTAACGTATGACTGTCTTATCTGACGCGGCCCATCCACTGACTCCTTTTCTGGCTAATAGTGATCTTAGTTCCTTTTCTTCTACTATTCTTGGGAGCATTCATTGATTTACTGACAATTTGTTTATATTTCACCGTTGCGTCGAATAAATATTCATCTCCCTCTCCAGTTAAAGCATCATATGGATACTAAATAGTCTTTTGTGATTTTTATTTCAAAGCACAATCACTTCAGATGGCTTTCTCATGAAGGATGTACGTAGGGTGTATTTTGGAATTAAAGGTCAAGGATTCTACGTTTTGATCCGTCGCTGTGATTTAAGTCGTATCATACTTACCTACTTACTAATGATAAATCTCATTTACCAAGTATATTTATTTAATACTTTTTATAACCATGGTAGAATTCGGTTTCCGGGATTTCCTCCGCGTTAGTTCATTTTGGACAGGGAAGTTTCGCAGGCATGTTCAGGTTTGAAGTGATATCCCAGAAACCGAGTTCTGCCATTTGAGCTGTTCCGTGAAACCCTACATACTTACATTATATGCTTACATAATTATATTCAGGGTGTCCGTGAGCGACCGGAAAAATCGGGAGTTGTGAGTGAGTTTTTAGTACGTGGAATGATGCATGAATTATTCACGATTTTTTGCTCCAACCTGAAATTTCAAAATATTTCATTTCAAATTAATTTCATATCAAATTTTGCCAGTTCAACACCCATTTCTTTGGCCTAAAATATTTTTGTCCTTATTTTGAGTGCAATAGCTACGCACAATTTTTACAGCCGAATCGAAACGTGGAATGTCAGACAAGACAACAGAATCTAAATGTCTGGCACTTTTGATTTAAGTTAGATTCAAAAACAAGAAGAATAGAATTCCAGGTGACGTCAACATCTACTTATGAGGTCGAAGCAGCTTCTCGGCTTGAATTGAATAAATGTAAATTTTAAATACAGTGTGTGCTAACAATTCCTTTGTCTTTTTAAATACATATAAATATAATATTAGTTAAAAGTATTGAAGTAATTTTCGTTGTTTTAAAATTAGTAGACACGTAAGTTTAACCTGAATTTTGTAAGATTTCCTTGAAAAACTGGGAATTACGCCTGAATTTTTCTGCTTCGATTGATAAGGCACCCTGTATAATTTTAGAATATTTAGCTACTCCCATTATCGTTTTCCATCCTTGGGAGGATATTCTGTTAGGAATATATCGCAACGGAGTCATGCTACTTAAGCCATTGTAGTCGTGGGTTGGGGTATCGTTAATTCATTCCCGTCATTCGAGGTCTCGCGTTGTCTCGGCAGGGCTTTGGCCTCATGGGACTGTCGACCTTCTCTGCATGCCTCGATCTACTCTCTTAAGACCCTTCAAGCGCTCGCTGCTGGTAAGTCGCTTTCCTTATCATCCTTATCCTTAACCGTAGTAGGGTTTCTCAAGGGAATGTGTTGTCGGAAGAAGGGACGCGACCGGGTAGGAAAGAAGGGTATTTCACACGTAAGATTAAATGCATTATTCGGCGCCTTGTGAGTGGAGCATATATAAACACGTTACGCAGGTACTCTCATAAGGAATAGATATTTTTTCAAGTATAACACATCAAGTGCGCGTGGTAATTTTCCGTCTTTCAGAATTTTAAATATATATTTTAGGTAATTAGTGGACTTAGAGAAATTACCTGTTTTAGTACAGAACTTAATTATAATTCGACTGTGATATAATTTTATGATCTTGTTTGTGCATAGTTTTTTCTTTGTTTCAATTTATACTGTTCTATAAAAAGCGCCGAGTAGAAAAAAAGTTGGGTATCATCTCCTTGATACCTAACTCGAAAAGGAATGCAATGAGATGACTATGTCCATTTTTTATCATGATCAACATGTTGTAATTCACCTTATGCAAGGTTTTTAGAAGGTTAAACTATTTTAACTGCTAAAACATTCGTCGTTATTAGGATATGTACAAATTAATAGATTTTTAATGAAAATTTCCATTTAAGTGGGAGGATAAGACATATTTTTTTAACGAAATTTGGCAGAGAGTAATAAGAAACGCTTGAAATCTCTAAATTGAGAAACTCTTCCTATAACCTCATCTCTTGGAATTTGTGACTACCATGACGTGTCAACTTAATGATTTTCTTGCGCAATATTTTCTGGGCAATTTTCTACTGATACTTAACGTCTCCGGTTTTATACATTTTATTTTATCTTCAGGTAGTCACAGAGGTTAGATGGAAGATGGGACTTTCTAGTCCCAATCTCGCCCAATAAAGACGTTTCTTATTATTATTATTATTATTATTAAATAGGGTATTTAAACGAAATGACTGAGTGAAGTCGCCTGAAGATAATTAATAATGTATTAAAACCGGTCGTGCAAGAAATGTATCGGTGGAAAATTTCCAGTAAATTTTAAATTTATTAAATTATCAATATAAATAGACAAGGATATTTCTCAAGGAAATTTCATCTACACATTTATTGTTACAGCTTCTAGATGAGGCACAAAGGAGAAATAATGTATGGATACTTAGAGGGGAGGGAGTGTGGAAAAAGGTGATAATGTTAGCATTTTAGGTAGGTTTGGGAAGTGAAGTAGGTGGATTTGTATTTTTAATTCTTGGCTAAAACTTCGCGGGTAGTCGTCATATTAGTTAAAAACTTTTGGGTTTTGTCGCCGCGTCAATTTTCGGCTTGCCCCAACGTTTCCGGACCGATTCTGGTCGCTTTTTCAATAGGATCTCTTCAAAAAGCGACCAGCAAAGGTCGGGAAAGGTTGGGGCTATCTCAAAATTGACGTGGCGATACAGCCCAAACTAACTTTTTAACTAATGTTTTGAAATAAATAAATAAATAAAATATTTTCAAGAAAATTCATGTGCATATCTCGCGTTCCATCCTACTCCAAATTCTCTCTTTGAGAGACTGATTGTGAGAGAAATTTTTTATTTTCATCCGGCGTAGTTACTTCATCTCCTCTTCGATCCCTCCATCCAGCTAGACTCCTTCATCCGCCACTGAGTCACACCTGTGTAGGTCACCTCCTCTGCATTATCCTCAAGAAGGCTTCCCCCCTGCCCCCCCTTGCCACGATGAGCGGTCGTGATACGATCGCCAGATTCTCACGCCTCCGCTCAGGGACACTCATCCAATCCTCTCTCGCGCAAAACTTTCCCTCATCCAAATGTTAATGCGGAATCAACGCGTGGGAAAATTATTTTACTTCTGCCCTAACACCACACGAGCCGGTGTTTGATATGAGGTTTGTTTTTGCGCGTCAGCGCACCATAAATTCCATTGCTCTGAAAAATGTATCGTTGTGACGGAATTAACATCTAGGAATGGAAATAATCTTAGTAGGTACGTAAAACTATGCGATACGCCTCGGTGGTGTTTGGAATGGAGCGTGCTTTCGCTAACTGTTAGTTTTTAGATTGAAAGGATCACTCGATTATAAACTTTTATTCCGACCTAGGTTTCGTCGTTGCTACATCATCTACAGGACAAAGAATGGTTCAAAATAGTGTTTTGTGCTTTCAGTTAATACTTTTTTGTTAACTGCGGTGTTAACAGTAGTAAACATATATAAATTGACAGCACCACAAACCATTTTGAACCCTTTTGTACCCTGAAGATGATGTAGGAACAACGAAACCGAGGTCGGAATAAAAGTTCATTATCGTGGAAAATAGCAAGTGTTTCTTTCAATATGGAAAAATTCCACTCCATCACGCTTAGTTCTGCTGATTTTATATGAGCGTGTGATTAGCCAAGGGGTACAAGTGATTTCTTTTTGTATACAGAGTTATGTGCAGAAATTACGTAAAGAAAAAACGAGTTGAATTAGATATTTAGTAGTGCATTTGGTTACCTACTCGATGTCAGCACAGAGCAGAGAGGTATACCTGAGAAACCAATTTCTTGTGTATTTCTATTAACTTAACCTAACTCTGTTGAGAAAAAAAATCACTTGTACCCCTTGGCTTCTCACCCCCTTTTATGTAACCTTGCAGCACTCTATGCCACACCATATAGAAAAGAGCGAATCAACTCTGTATATTTATGAAAGGCAAAATTAGTGCAAGTGTCTATCCTCAATTATTTAATCGTGTATAAAACTGCCCTATGGTCCTCGGTTTAAGGGTTACGAGTGATCGTCCACAATATTGGATTGAAGGGATCTACGGCGTGTGATGGATAAAGCGAGTTTTCCGCTCTCTTCCTCGTACGTTTTTCTGCGATGACGATATGTTTCTGTGGCGTTACTGTCAGCTTATTCTGCATTCCGGAGTATGGTTTGAATATTGGTGAGATTTCTTCAAGGAACTTGGTATATTTGTATTGGCATGGTAATTTTAATGGGCATGAATGGTTAGTACCTTTGAATTCCACATCGTCTACTTCCATTCTCAATTACAAGGAGACATCGCGAGAGTGATTCGGAATCTGAATGCCGATGTTATTTTCTGAAACTATACAGGTCTTTTAGAAAAAGTGTCATGGCTTTCTTCTCCTCAGACCTGGGTTCGAGAAATAATCGCTATTAAAGATTGCCGAACGTCACCTTCGCGATGTCTCCATGTAAGCAACTTTGCGCTGATAGATCTGTACGTATTTTATGAAAATTCACTCGTTGCCATCATTGTCTCCATCCAGATCTTTACTTCATTGACATCAGCAGAGCCCACTATCGGTGATTTCCTGAAGGTCCTACCTAATGCGTCATCATAAGGGAGCGTAGATGACGTTGCGTCATACTATCCCGACAGCACCAATCTCCGTCGTGATCGTGTGGAGGTAGCGGCGTAAATTCCAGGAAAACGATTCATTCTCCATTCTTTTCTCGAAGCACTGGATAAATAACTCATGTGCCATGATCCATTGCGAAGGCAAAATTCCCCCAAGATAATTCGCGTACGTTCTTTTGCTCCAATTATGTTCCCTTAACTGAAATGGATAATTATAATTTTTTGTCGCCATCATTAAAGGTGTACGATAGCTTTTCGAAAGTCAAAGATTCCCGTGAAATTGCATGGACTTTGTTTTTAATGATGAAATAACGAGCATGAAGTGCATTTTAAACTCTTCGTATAATAAAGGTACATTTTTCAATAAGAATATTTGATTTTGTTGAAAATGGAGTTAATTCCGCATTAAATTACAAATTTGCTTCTGTCATTGGAATCACCAATAGCAATTATTGTTGGACTTGGTTGTTGAATTCTGGATTATTGGTTTTGTTCATAATTGTTTTTGGGCTATGCTATGCCATGAACAATTTTTTTTACTTTTAAGAGGATACCTTTCACTCTCATTATAGTGATACTAATTTTGAACTTTTTTCCATTCCTTTCGGGTCCAAATTGGTAAACGTCATTAATTCCAAATGTTTTTCATGTTACTTACGCTTTTCGTTTTTGGGGCCTTACTGTAAAAAAATGTTTTCAAATGTGGATCTAAGGTGTGTTTCTAACATTTTAGACCCTCAATTATATCCATTCATAATAATTCAGCCAAGGTAAACGTTGAATCCCATAGAGTTCGAAACTTGCAATTTTCAGCTAAAATTTTACCCAAATGAAGTTAAATTCCATCTGGATCAACGAATTACATTTTCACCTGATTAACACAGTAATCGTATGCTTCTCAGTCAATTGTTTCAGATTATGAATGTGCTGCACGACTCCTGAGACGCGTCACGCTAGTGGTTACGGGTTGTCTTTTTACGAAAAATTTTGGATGTTGGGATCAAAGTTAGGTAATAGAATTAGCATTCGATATCCCTTCAATGCTTCGGGATGGTCGCCTTAGCAAACCGCCTATTCTTTCGTCACCGGTAACGTGAATGCTTATTCTTATGCTTACTTCACTCCAACCGATCGAATTTCAAAAAAGTTCCCCCATGAAATCAGATAGTCCAACGTCTATGTAAGATTTTGGGTACAGGTGACGTCAGAAGAGGCAGGTTGTTCTGGCGGCACTTTTCTCCTAAAATAGTGACTGTACGTAATACGTCCCCTAAGGGACTAATATTTTTTCCATGGAAATGCATGGACTGTTTTGCATAAGCCAAGGTCTAGTTCCAAATACAGGCACTGTGTGCTAAATCCTGAATCACACGATTATATTTGTCGTCATTTTCGAGCGATCACACCAGCTATCAATCGAGTGATCACTCGCAAATGATCGTCGCGCGCAATTGTTTTTCGCGATCACTGCAATGATTAGGATTCCCCTCACTTTTTTCATAACTCGTCTGGTCGCTTTTTCCGCCGTCGCTGAAACCGTCACTGAAACACCTTATCAGCCAATCAGTTCGAATACCCGTATGGAGCGATTGCAGCGCAACGTTTGACAATCGTGGGAACGACATTGGTAAACATAAACACGATGTATGTTTTCGTGATGCAGGTCCTATGACAACGAGCTGTGATATTGGAAATTATGCGGAAAGCGACGGCGGAAGGGACCGTGTGATTCAGGAAAATGGTCGTGTGATTCAGGCTTAAGGCTCCGCGTGCAGCTATGAAGTAAGTTTTGTATCGTTGGTTGAACGGGGCAGGGCGCGACCTGCGATGCGTGGCTCATCGTCGGCGCTATTTGTCCTCATTCTACGTCTCCAGCAGGCCCGACATCTTCCCCAATTTGAATCGAATCGCCGTCTCGAGTCGCTGCGTTCCTTTCTTTCGCTCTACCCGTCGTGATGCCGACTCCTTGGAAAAAATTACTCCAGACGACAATGGGACATGGCCGGAGAAGGCAAACTTCTATTCGGGGTACTCGATGAGCAATGATCGACCAAGCGTAGCCGACTCGGCGTCGCCGTGTTTTGCTCACGATCCTCTTCGCGTTGATCCCAAATTTTTTCCACGTCTGATCGAGTTCGTATCGCCAGAAGAATTGTTATTTTTTCACATTATTTGCCATTGTGCGCAGTTGTTAACAAGGAGAGTACGATTGAATGAGGTTAGGGAAAGGCGTAAGATTTTGATGAAGCATGTACTCAGTGATGTTGACATTTATAGTAGATGGACGTCTGCATACACTAGAAAGATGGCATTGTAAAAATAATTCTCTAATTTACTATTCAATGTGAATGGATCAATATATTTACTAAGGTTCTATACCTTCACTTGTCACGTTGGAAACGGGTGGTTTTTAATTCAAATCGTCTGCAAATTTTTAATCCGTTGACTCTTTGCTGTATGTGGCTTAGGGTTCCGCCAGAGACAGTTGCAGTACGAATTTTCCGTGACTTTGTCAGGATTTGGTCCATCAAAATGTGCATAGATGTATGCTTGCAGAAGTAGGCTTGTGAGTCTTTTCTTTAATCATTTCTACACCATTATACTTAATATATGTGTTGAAAACTTACTACACAATATTTGACTTTTTAGTACCTGACGATGGCTTAGCGTTTACTGAAATGATAATATTGTTTTTATTAAAAGTGTTCTACCGATTAAGGACTGACAGGATCAATTTTCAATTACACCCGGTAGGGCCACCCTTGCAAGATAGATCGTAGGGTAGGAGCCAGAGGAATGGTAGTCCACATGATGATGTCGCGTAAAAAACACTGGTGGAATGGAAGTAGGAAACCCTGCCAACTATCTCTACCCTGAAAACACGAAGTACAACCAAATGACTATCGGAAACTCATTGAACGGAACCCGTACGCAAAAGGCGGGTTTCGTTCACGGCAGCGAGGTTGGCAAGGTCCTTGGGGTCGTCGGCATTTGAAATCATTGCAGAGACATCAAATTGCAGGGCACACTCCTGCATTGTGAAGGTTGTAAAAAACTTCCCTCTGATTCCTTTTTATTTGGTAACGTTTTTTTCTGTTTTTACCCGTTAAATGACGCGGAAGTTTTATGAATCGATCCCGGAAAACTTTGCCTCGCGAGGAATCGCACGGAATGCGTACATATTTTTTTCCTTCCTGGTATGAAATATGCGTCGCGTGTGCCTCATAAATCTCTTCCTTTTCGCGTTGGCACTTCGATGGCACTCGTATTCCAACGCTTGCTCGGAAAGACAAGTGGCTCTCTTGCCGCCGGAGTTTAACTTAAGGTCGAAAAAACGGAGCATCGCGTCGGCCTTTTTAGTAAATACGTGTTTGACTCCTGTCGACTCGTGCGAAAAGATCCACAGAGAAAAAAATCATCCGCCTTGACCGGGATTCGAACCCGGATCCCTCGATTTCCGGTCGAGTGCTTTAGCCTCCTGTGGACTCCTCGTGTGAGAGTTAACAACAACGACGAATAAATGCGCCGACGAAACAGGAGCTCGCAAGACTGCAGTCTTCTGGCGCCAAGACCCCCTAATTTGTCGAAAGATCCCAATTCGGCCATTAGAATCGATTGACTTTCGTTCAGAATTTTCAAGCTCGAGTGTGTTTGATATCATCATCTCACTCCAAGTTTTATATTGTTGAAGTTCTTATTGAATTCGAGAGGAAAACTTTTCATTTTCCCTATTCTTTATTTTTTCAAGCCTCGCACGATTTCGTCTTCGTGAGATAACAAATGTAATAAGGTATTTCAAGATTAAACCTACGTCAACGTTTTTGAGTGATATTCTCACGAAATGAAAGTTTAACGCAGTTGTAGGTATTATAGTTGCTTCTGTTTCATCTGTTACAATGTGGTAAGAACGTTTCACCATGGGTTAAGTTCACCGAGGGTGTGACTGGTATTGTACCTGGACGGCAATCGAGAGATCGAGGTTTGGATCCCAGCTATGCCAAAAGATTTTTTCACGAAGAATTTCAATTTTGGTTTAAATCTGCAACGGTGCGCGTGATACTAATTTCATTGCCACTTGTTAAATGCTCTGCTTTTATGTCAGAACGTGGTATCGTCAGATTTCAGTGGTATCGCAGATTGTATTACCGTCATGAATAGTGAAGTTCTGACGTCCTCACGTGCCGAGTGGTTGTTCGTGGTTTCGAATTTCTTCTGGGTAGGTTATTCGTACCAAGGCTTGGTTGTTCGAGTAAATTATAAAGCTTGAATGTAAAAATGGTTGTTACTGCCATAATGCTCGCCCAAAATAAAGACGGACAACGACATTTACATTGTATTCATGTCTATCTAGCTTTTTTTCTTTCGTTGAATTGGGTGACATATGGGTGTAAGGTCATTGACTGGGCCTGGTCACCACGTATCATCAGAAATTCTCTCGTTGACCTCTTTTGAGGGACAAGGCCAGATGATCATGAGTTATGACTGCCCAGGGGGAGAGGAAAGGTTAAAATGATTTGTCGGATGATCGCTTTTTAAGTGACAATCAGTCAAAATCTAAGATTACAATATGCGACGACGGACTCATATTGACTGTTACTGGATATTCTTCGCCAGTTGGATCGATGCCCGAATCTTTCTTGGACGACGGGGTTATTAAAATCCTTCCGTCTTTACTCAATCCCTGGATGCTGCATGCCGAACGAGGTTCTACGAAAAGAAGAAAGGGAGAAGGAGAAGAAAAAGAGAGAAGGAAATTTCATTTAGCCAAAAAACGAAATTTGTTTTGTCTTATGTACGCGATGATTTTTTACTGTCGATTGTGATGGAAAGTCGTTGTTGCATTGTGGGATGACCCCAGCGTTAATCGTCGATTAGAAAAAAATGGGCTTCCCATGATATTTTGCATTTGAAAATTAGAATTTTTACTCAAACTAATGGCGAAGACGGTCGGACGAATGACGGTCTGATCATATGAATAAAACCAACGTGGCGTTATAAATTTCGATTTAGTTGTGAGTTCTAGATATCTTCGTTGTTTTTAAGTTCCATTTTGTTATGTGATAAAATTAGCGAAAGTACGTCCTCTCTAATTGAAATACGACTTTGTTTGATATCTATTTTTTGTATTGACGCTCTCAACTCTTCCAGGGTATCGGGAATGAATTGAGTATAATTTAAAGTCGATGAAATTATATTTTATGACTATGGTGTCAATTTTGGAATCATATCATGTAAGTCCCTTAAAATCGTCTATACTCCTTTAGGGTTCAGTATTTTGAAAAGTTGAATTTAAATTGCGTCGAAGAAAAGGGTAGGTGTTAGCCATGGTCGATGTCATTCAATTTGTTTTTGATCTGCTGGCTTTGCGTGGTGATAGTTTTTGGCAAAATTCCCGTATCTTGTTTCCTTTCCATAGAACACGAAATCCCTTTCTCCACATTCTCCCGCCATCGTAGCCAGGAATCGATTGAAATTAGGAAGATTTTGGACAAGAATTAAATTATTAATATTTTAATTATATTGAAGAGAAAGGCTTATTTTTTAAACTTATTCATATATTCGCTGGTACCCTTACAGTTCAATTCTATTTATCAGGTATGCAACTCCTACTAATCCCTGGTATTTCTTCGGTTAATTCGCGTATATTATGTGTATAATGAATAGATATACAATGGGTTATACGTATATTATGGGTAACATAATGGGTAAATATCTTATATAAACAGACTTATCAGTTTTTATTTACTACGCGGAAGAAAAAAATATTATGTCTGAGTAGGTATTCGTGTAGTGCAATGCGCTTTAATTTCATTTTTTCTTTCAAGAAACAAAATTGCTGCCGCATATTTCGTTTATTATCAGCTGTGGACTACAGAATTGTTAAGAAACTAAAGTGAGGTATTCATCATCCCTCTCACGTAATGATACAAGCTCGAATATCAGTTCGTAGAATGTTTTGGAAGTTCATATGAAATTATCAGCGGCTATGTTTTAGATGAACCTTTGAACGTTCTATGACCTACATGGGAATCCTTGAAGCCCAGCGAAAATATTTATAATTGTGTGAGGAGTTATTTATCGCAGTGCACTGTGGAATTTTTGATAATATTGGTTTCATCGTTTGATCAGGTAAGAATGATTTGTAAAATGATGTACAGGATATCCTCCTGCTCGTGAAATACGTCATGTATGTATTTCACGATACTCGAACAGAAGAATGCGTTCACTTCTTTCGAACAGTCTAGTATCGTTGACTGCTCATTCGTGCAATATCCCCTGCTTGACCTAGTTCGTGGTTTTTCCCTCGTATTGTGCGGAGCGTGTTTCCTGCAGTTGTCTGCATTCTAGTCGTGGTTAATTTCGCGCCGTCAACGCTATCTCTATTGAACCTACCAAGATGCCGGTGTGAGCGATCACGGATTGTCACCATCTACGCCTGAGCTTGTCCCGGTGAATAGTATGGATGAAATCTTCTCAGGTTTCCAACCGGGTCAGGACCTTGGTGTAGGCCGACGTTTCGTTAGGAGCCTCATATTAGATATATCTATTGATATTTTATAGTTATTTTTAAGATCTTCCCTGCAAATACGAAAACTTTTAGGAAGAAGTGTTCATCACTTATTGGTTAATTACATATTGGTTTAAAAGGGAGAGTGTGAAATTGGGTTAATGGGGTCGATGTTCATTTGTTAGTTGTATTATATTAGAATTAATGTATTTAATGGGTTGTTTGAAATTGGTTTATTCGGACAATGTTAAATTCTTAGTAGTATGAGATTAGAATCTATGTATCATTTTTTACCATAGGTGTCTTTTATGTTTCTAAACTTTGTATCATATACGTACATTTGTTATTCATGTGTATACATCTAATGCCGCCACCAGGCAATAGTCTACTTGCAACAATGTGTAATAATAATAGCAATAACAATATCAGATAAAGGAATGAATCATAGACGAGAGAAAAAAATACGTAAACCCGGAAAGATAAGTTGATAAGACTGGAGTAGAGAGCTGAGTCCTATCAATCTTAGAATTGTCGAGCCCATCAGCCGTGAGGATGTTGGGAAAGTCTCCCATCGAAACGTCGGCATACACCGTGCAGACCGTGACCCGGTTGGAAACCCGAGAAGATTTCATGCATCCCCGTCTGTTCGGAGGCGTCGGGCCGAGTGCCCAGCAAGTGTAATGGGTTTTGGAAATTGAGCTGCGAAGGTTTTGGGGGAGGGTTGTTTGAGCGGAGAGTGGGGATGCCTTGGAAACCCCCATGGGGCGAGAAGGAAGGGTAGAGGCTCAATTGGCGTGAAATTGTCTGGGTGGCACATTATGAGGGATGCTGGATCGCTGGCTGGGCAGGGAAGAAGAGACTGTCTGGCGACGGCTCCAAATAACTGCTGTCCCCACTTCCTCAGTGGAAAAATGATGCGCTCACCTCCTATGCCAAACGTATAAGATGTTTGCCTTTCGTACACATTCATATCATCGGCAGTCAACTACTCTAACATTGATATGACTCAGCTCTCTACTCCACTTTCTTATCAACTTATCTTTCCGGATTTACGTATTTTATTTTATCACGTCTATGATTCATTTCTTGATCTATATGTATATCTAATATTTGGCCATCATATTCCATTTTTCCCACCCCATTTTACTTCGATAGTTGATTGTCGATGAAACTTCAGTTTGTATTAATCTCATCTAATTTTGAAATACTTCCCCATTTTGTCCGTGTTATTTTGTATAAAATTCTCCCGAAAACTTCTTAAGGATTTTTAGTTGTGATTTGAGAATTTTTTCAGCATGGATTTAATGTTTTCAAATTTCAAGTTGCATCGAAATATCAGTACAATTCCGTATCGTAAAAGAACTGGAGTCGGAGTATACCCTACTGGCTTCGTTCTCTGCTACCCCACTAAGATGGCGATGGGGGTAGGGCGGAAGGATAGCGGAAGAAAGAAGGGAATGGGTTGTTGATAGTCGCCGGGTCGTCATGACAACCGAGAGGGATGGGGAGAGATTTTTTGTTTCGCCCGAGTGAAGGGCTGGCTTCATTTTTTTCTTGAATGGGTCGACCCCCCAAGAAGCGAGTGCGGCACTTACGAGCGAACAGAAAGGTGTGTTATTTTCTAGCTTCCCCTATGACCCCCCTCATTGCCCTTCTCATTCATTTCCGATGCTTTTTTTCAACCCCTTGAAGAACCTCCCTCGCCACGACTATGTTTCTCATCATGCCTCGCTTGTCGCTATGTTGTTATGGACCAAGATGGATTTACCTATTGAAGTATCCTAATCTACGCTATTTTACATAGGAATGATAAGGAAATATTAGCGCTGAGAAATTTTTTAATTGATGGCGAGGAATACGAGGAAATAATTATTGCTTTATTCATTATATATCACATTTATTTTTGTATTTTACCGCAGTATTTTTCACACTCAAAACAAGTTTGTCTTACTCCACCCACCTCGGCAGATTCCAGCCTAATTTAATCAATTTTCCATCTTTTGACGATTTATGTTGTAATGCTGATCGTTCACCTGTTACTGTATTTTATGTTACATGTGTAAAAATATCTTCATTTCATCAGGAAAAACATTTTATATTCTCGATCGTATATTTATTGATGACTCTCTTTTTCCAAAATGATGGAATCTCTTACATTTGTCTTGCATCTTTTATGTTTAGCTGATTTTACTACTTTACCAAGTGAAATGGTAGTAACTTGCAGCTCCTCGTCAAAAGTGAATGGTTCGTCAAATGGTAGTTTTTCTTCATGCCTTTGACCATTCTTTCGGTGGCATAAGGAGTTGGTAAAAAACTTTCGATATTTTGCAAATGAGGTATGGGAAAACTCAATGTGATTCTTAAATTGCGTTTGGGGTTGGGGTAAGAGAAATTTAAGGGGAATGTTGTTGTCTTTTTATAACTCCAAAGATTTAATTGTCCTTTAAATTCATTGATTAATCAAATTCGACTATGACTTATCATTTAACATTATTATTTATTGAAGTATTCGTACATGGTGGATTGTGAAGACGTTGTCCAATGTGGAGAAAACAGCATATTCCTCTCTAACAATAATCCTATCAATGCATGTCATTGGTAACCTAGGATTGCATTTGTATTAGAGTTATAATATTGGTTGTTATAGTGGAGCTAATTGAAACATTAAAACACGACATGAGTGGAAAATATACCATCACCTTGGAATCTGGGCTTGTTTCGGCTAGAGTGCGAACATATATCCCCTCTTTCCCATCAGTTGTACTTTCGTATGGTACAACGTGTCCAAAGAATATTTCTGTGATATATCCTTATTTCTTGCGTCGCTATCAATTTTCACGCGCTTAATATGAAAATGTATTCGGTCGGTGTGGGAGGAGAGAGGAAGCTGCTGATGAGAGCCTAACTTCATAATCGCACCAACTTGCTGAGTTTTTTAGTATTAAATTTCCGTCGGTAAATCGCCTTTTTTATTTAGATCGGTTTTAACATGCACATTTATTACTAGTTAACTCCACTGCCCCTGGCATGGCTCAAATGCATCACGCATAACGTTCTTCTCCACTCAGAACCGGACCTTTCATAACTCGGAAGGGGCTATTTTTAGAATGCGCGCCACGATAGAAATTTTCTTGTGACTGTTTGAAGGCTATTATAATTCCATTGGCTAGTACCGGATATCCATAAGGATTACTTCAATAACGTGGGCATATATTGGTATATACTTAAATACTTCTCGATAGCTCTTAAACGTGGTAGAAAAGCCCTTTATAAAGCCGGAGGATTCTATTTATTGGTCAGTGTTCTTCTCGAGTGACACTGCGGAAGTACCAGCTGAGTACTAAGTTACTCTATATTCTTCTGAGGAAAATCCTCGGATCTTGGGCAGACAGTGCCGCGGTGTAATTACCGTTAGCACCATGCGCGGGATGTGGCGAAGTGGGATCGGTGAAAGCTGACTGCTGCCCTCCCGGTTGTGGATGTATTGGTCAGAGCAAAGTGATGTGTTCACCATCGGAGACGGTGGAACCGAACGAGGATTACTCCGGGAAGAACATTTTTACTTTTTTTTATAACCGAATGTTTGCAATTGCTATCGATCTTATATTTAATTAAAAGTTCAATTTTTTACATTACAAATTGAAATAAAAAGTTAATGCTTAATGATTGCGGGTAATTTTGACAAGTACACTTCGCATTTTTTTTTAGATTTTATAGTGACCGAACGCAATAATTCATGCAACTGTGTATTTTTAATTATTTCATTAACAAATTTAGCTGTAATATCCACTGCAATTCCCATTATTGTATAGTTATGTGACGCAAATTTATTCACAGAGTGCTATAATAGCAGTTAAGTTACGATGACTTACGTTTAGACTATTTAAACTTAACTACTACAGAAATACGGGAGGTCGTCCGCAGTCACTTCTTTTATGCTGTGTTTTTAATTAAGAACGTTTTAACGCGACATCATGATTGCCTCCTGAGTATTTTATTTTCTCACTCTTTTACTACGGGTTAGGGTGTTGACTTATTGTAATGAGTATTTTCTTACCGTGTTATTTCCACTCGGGCTCAAAGGACTAACGTGAAATAGTTATCATACACCAATAGGACGATTAATGCTTGCAGTAAACTCCCTGCAAATATCTTTGGATGTGATCGTTTGTTGACATGGATTTAAAATTTCTGCAACTGTGCGTTTTGAATTATTTAATTTTTAAATTTGCAGCAAAATCAATTTCCTATTATTGTACATTGATGTGAAAAAATTGTTGACAATCGCTTAATGAGTTTTAAAGTAAATCAGTAAATGAGTTTTCCAACCGCTGAAAACAATGTGGTACGGGAGGTTGATTCCTGTTTTCAGAATGGGTTTCGCTGCTGTTTGAAAATAGACATCTCAAAGGAACTGGTGCCCGGAGTCAAATCGTGACCACGGTTATGTGTATTTAGGTTAATGGTTTTGGCCTCGTGATGAGCTAGAAATTGACTCGAAGTAGACTTTTTTCTCAGAAGTTAAGATTTTTGATGCAGTACGATGCCTTACTAGTCGAGGAAATGTTCCTGAAAGGTAGCTGAAGTAAAAATTTCTATTAACTTCGTACAATTTATCTAGTGTTGAATTGAATACTTCGCTTTCGTTACTGATACCTTGTATTAGCTCGGAAAAATGAAAGGCATTCAGTTGCCGTTTGCTATAGATAAAGGTATTAGTAGTGCTGTCAAAAAATGTCACTGATTTGAAAAAGTACTCTTTTTATTAAATATATAATATTTGAAAAGTAAATATTGCTTGGTTTATTTTCATCACAGTATTATATTGTAACCTCTTGAACGAACCTTTATATGATTGGTCCAAATTTTTCTCCAGCGAGTTAAACCCTCTGAAATTGTTCACTGTCTGGATCTCTGAGTAGCAGAAACAGATTTAGTACTCTTCCACGTATTTTAGTGGTAGAAGGAAAGTTATCTGTGGTATTCCTCGAAATATTTCATTCAACATTGCGTGAAATCGTTTGCTCTCACTTACGGTTATAACAATGGCAATGTTTTTTGAATGGGATTTTTCCTCTAGAGGAAAACGACGTATGCAAAAGGGAGTGTTAGGCCGTATATTTCCTCCCGTTCATCGCCTCTCGAGTTCCATTCACCTTGCAGGAAGTGATTCACTGAATAAAAAAAAGGTAGGCGGAGACCACTCATCCGTTGCTTACACCAGTCCGTTCTTAATGAAGGTAGCAAGTCGGCTGAAAAAGAGCCTTAATCGTTTCGCGGAAATGCTGTTGCAGGAAGATTTTCTACCTTTCTGACGGCGCGATTATATTTTTCGAAAGGACTGCTTGCTCTCGAATGTTTATCTGGGTATAGGGAATGGGGTTGAATATACTTAGATGTTATCTTCGCTGAGATTAGCTGTAGGGGAAGAGTAATTCAACTAATATCATATTCTCTTGAGGACTTTTGAAAACTCTTTAATTCATCGTTGCCTTATGAACTGGGAAGAGTTAATGGGAGGATAATTTTTGTGAGAGGTTTCAGAAAAAGCTAGTGAAGAGTGTGATCTATGAGGAATTTTGGACGCCGAGGAAAGGGGACTTGAGAATAGGTGCTGGAGGCGCTAGTGATGTGGGTGTGAAGAACAATGAAGAAGGTGATAAAGTGGACGGAGAGGAAGAGGAACGACTAAGTGCTTAACACGGTGGGTGAAGAGAGGAACATTCTGGAAAAGATTGTGAAGAGATAGACGGTGTGGATGGACCGAGCACTAAGTGCGGAGGTTTAAGGGAAGTGTGGGGAAGGTGGAAGAAGAGAATAGAGATAATGCGTAGAATGAAAAGAAATAGGCCTCAATGGGAAATGAGGAAAGAAGTTCGATTCGGGGGTGAGCATGTAGGAAGAATTCGTAAAATCTCCATGAAAAGCCTACAGTAAGTGGCATAAAACCTTCAATATTATCCAGCGCATTGAAACGGAAGATTTTGGAGAATGGAAGTGAGCGAGGATAATGTGGAGAGAGTTTTATGTTAGGACGCAATTTTCTGCCGAAAGGTATTTCTTCTCACTTAAGAATTATAAATAATGTCCATTATATGAATACCTAGTGAATTTCCTTTTCTCTTGCACTTTTTTTAGCCTCAATCCGTTCATTTTCAGTGAATTCTATCGCTGACTCATTGGCATAAAATACTTGGTGATTGGCCTGAGGTTAAATTAAGAACGCAACTTTGAGTTTTCCTCTGGTTTATTATAAAATTCTACGAACTTTTTCCATTGTTACGCCATCAACATAAGACCAGATTATAGTGTAACATTCGAAACCGGTCTTAGAGTTTTCTAATAAACGAGTGGAAAACAGTCAAACAAAGTTGTGCTCAATTTTCTCATGGAAAGATTCCAATAAGTTAGATACGCCTTTGGCCTGAAGTTATTTCCTTATCATTTCTCCTGGCTGTTTGTATGTACCCTAATTGAAAGCTTTCAGGTATATTTGCTCTATTTCCACCGGTACTCGTCGAAATTGAGGACGTGTGTGCACACAATGTTGCATTGAGGGTAATTGCGATTTGAACTCCACGCATTGAATAGCTAATGTTCCCTTAAAATCCTTCCTGAGTAATTTGGTCTCGTATGCTCCATGTGGATTGCATGACTATGAAACGATATTGGGTACGCAAGAGAATTGAGTTAACAGAGACTGAATTGGGCATTTAATGATGTGCCCAAAGCTAGGAAGGGTGTTAGAGCGTTTATAATGAAGGCGATAGGCATCATTTAGTCGTCAATATGAAACTCAAGAGAGGTAGTTTAATTTTGGTCGCCTGGGATTTTCATCGTAGCATTCGGGAGATGTTTCATCCCTTGCTTCTACATTGCAGTCATATTGGGTGCGTGGTTGATAGATTATATGGAATTTTGGATTCTGGAATGATTTTTGATTAGTAGAATATTAATAATGATGACTACTTTTCTAGGTTTCGTAGCAGTGGGTAACCTAAATTTTAGGTTGTGTTTTTTATTTTATTTGCGAATTGCATCGCCAAAATGCTTTGTGCCGAGGAAATAAATTGTATTTTTTTAAGAGGAAAACCTAATTAGAGTATGCATTGTGTGGAAAGAAAAGTAGCTGATAATTACTGAATTTGGGTATGAACGGAAATATTAAGAAACATAACATAAAAACTTATTTCTTTGAACGGCAGTGGATACTTTTATTGACGATGGTCATATGTTGAAAATTTAGCGGAAGTAACATCGGTCACATCCGTCTTTTATGACAGTCAAATAGGTTTGAAAAAAGGTCCACCAATCCGTACATCTGTATTCCGCAAACGATAAGTGGCTAGTTGTTCCGAGCGGGTGTAGGGGCTGCGCGTGGAATATTCCTGCTAATTGTAGGTGCTAAATGGTTGCTAGGGGTACGAACTTGTGATTTTGTGTTATTTTCGTTCTACCGATCAAAACTTTACCGAAATATGAAATTGAAATGTAATTTTGGTTTGGTCAGTTATGCCTGTTATATACCTTGAGCAGCTACGACTTTTGTTTTACAACAAATCAATATTTTTTCCGCCTATCATTACCATAGTCATATTCCTCCTTAAAATCCGAAAGACTACCTTTTGCCGTAGGCATGGTAGTAGTTTGCGAAGTTTGGACGCTCGCGGTCAGGCAGTTTGGGTTAGTGTCATACGGACAGTCGCGGTCAAGGCAGATTTGGTCTCTGTGCGGAAAACGGACGTTCCACCGAGGCATGTAAAATATGCGAAGTGCGGATGGGCCGATAGCATCCTAGCTTCTTTCTCGATGGAACCTGCTTGGACCTCTTCGCTGACCGCGCGGCGGGTCGTTTATCGGAGAGGGCGGGGTCATTGCCGGCGCAAACTTTGACGCGAGGGAGGCGGTGTTTTCGATCGCTAATTTTCCAGGTGGCGTCACGGGCCGTAATGTGATATTCCGCACCGGCCGTTCCCGTTCCACGGAGACGAGCCGCAGACGCGTTGGATTATTCATCGGCGGCCGAAGGCGGGCCTTTAAAAGGGCCATGCGACCTTTTAATATACCATTCCAGCCGCTGCGCTGGACCGGACTTTGCGTCGCTGGCGTTCATACATTTTGATGCCGAAGTGGAAAGGAACCGAATGGAACGGAGGCATAACTCTCAAGGTTTTCTCCGTCATATTTTTTTAGGGCGATATTAATTATTCCGTGCCCATTTCAGCGCACTCATGCGTACACCGTGCGCGGTTAAACGTCTAACCCTCGCTATCTTAGCTCGATGTCTATGTTTTTCTCTGCCTGCTAATTTTTAGCTGAATGAATGACCTCGTATTAATTATTGCCAGCATATATGCATAACTGTGCATCGGTTTCGTGATAATGGGATCGGATTCGTGATTTTTTAAAATTCGTCTGCGTACATCGCTCTCTTGTATTATGAATGAATTGATCCATGCCACCTACACCATATTTTTTGTATTGTGTGCCGTGATGTTCATTGCACTGATAAATAACATGCACGAAAAAGAACTCATTAGCGAGAAGTGCCTGTTGGCCTCTCGTTAAAAGTAATGATGACAGTAAAATGTTTTCCGATCATTTTCACAGAAACTACCATATCATGAAGAATCTTATCGTTGCTGTGCTGTCATTATTTCCAATCGCTGAAGTAAATTTGTACGGCGAGTTTACGTATATTACTTTTCCCACAGTGCTCAATCCTCCTTTGGGTGGCTACGTATTGGATATCTCAGTGAAAAAGCTACGAGGATGAAGATACGATTGAGGTAATGAATAATGCCTTTCTGGCCGACCATGAATTGCATGAGTTTCCAAGTGATAAATTTATTTTAGGCCCGTGTATGTAGCTACGCACACGAGGTGTGCTTTTGCGAAAATAACGAGCATTTTAGTTCTTTGCAAAAAGTATTTATTCGTCAACACAATTATTGTCCCCTTCATAATAGCCCCCATTCGATGTTATGCATTTATGCCAGCGCTTCTTCTAATCATCGAAACACTTATCGAACTCGATCTTTGGGATAACATTTAGCTCTGTCAGTGATTTCATTCTTTTAATGCCATCTATGCTTGTAAAACGACGGCCTTTTGAGGTTATCTTTATTTTTGAAAATAGCAAAAAGTCAGTCAGAGTCAGGCGAATATGGAGCGTGGGATATCGTTACAGTATTATATCTCTCAATTATTTATTATAATTTTTTATTATTATTTATTAATAATTATTCTCGCAACTCGTGTGAAATTTAAAAAAATAGTTCCCGTTATTTTCTGAGCACATCTCGTATGTCCAGTAATTAATGTGAAATAGGAACGCTAAGCATTTGCTTTAAATTGGTATGTTATTTATGATTTTTGCGTTTGCTCGAAGGAAATTCCGATACCAGTTATGTGAATCGGACACTGGATAAATAAAACTGGGCATTATGAGAGTACTGGGGTATGGGGGGAGGGGGTTAGGTGCGTGCAGTGCCTTTTCAATGGCTCGAGTTCTCGTTCCATTCAAAAGCAGTTTGCGCATGCGCGGATCAACGTTATTTCTTTTTTTCCGGAAAAGTGAAAGGTGTGGCAAGGCGGAGGGAATGCCGCCCGGCCGACATGAATGAGCATTTTTTTATTCCAAGGAGTGCGGTGAATGTCTTTTATTTTTTCCTCTTTGCGGTGAGCGGATCGCATGGAGTTTGGTATAACTTCGGCGGAATTTCATCCTTCTTTTAAGATTACTTAAGCTGGGGAGATGTAGTGCAAGGAGAGGCAGTACCTGGAATATACAGGTTCCTACTTCGAATACAGGACAAGGCAATTGATTTTTCTTCGTGGAATTTTCATACTGCTTGTGAATGGGTGGAGGTATGAATGGTGGGTGAATGTTTATGATGGGTTAGCGCTGGCCATTCTGTTGTTCTTTCCTAAAAACTGCTACGGGCGTACAGATAGTGTTACCCAGATGTTAAGCGAATTAGGCTGGGAGCCGTTGGAGACTCGGAGGCTGCGCGCTAGACTTAGATTGCTTGAACAATTGAGAATGGATATCTTTAAGAGCGACACAGAGAACATAATATTAGAGCCACACTTTATTTCCAGATCCGATAGAAACGATAAATTAAGAGAGATGTTTTGCCGAATGGATAGATGTGGGAATTCGTTTTTCCCCCGAACCATAAAGGACTTTAATAAACGCTAGTCCCAACCTCGTTAGGCCCCTTCATTTTTTTTTATAGCTGTAAACGGCTGGTTTCCTAACACCCCCTGCCATACGCCTTTAGGCGGCTTGCGGGGTATTATGTAGATGTAGATGAAGAACAGACTAAATAATAAATGAAAGTTGTTTCCCAGAGATATAGGAGTCGCTGAATGGAATGATAAAAATGCCTATAGTTAACAATTTTCCATCATCCTGGAGTAGCTTCCGCCGCGGCTTCAGTCAGTTGAAGTAAAAGTTGTGCAACTCTAAACAAATTCTTGTCTTATATGTATTGTGATCAAAATAGGTCTCGTTTTCAAATATTCCGACCGATTGTGTAATATTTTAGCTCATGCTTTATAACCCTCCTTGCGGCGAGCGTAGCGCCGTTTTCATGTAACTAATATGATTTGATGTTACTTCTAAGGCATGTATTTGATATCGTTATTCTAAAATTAGGGTTCGGATTTTTTGCATCATGATTGTTATGGTTCAACAAACTTAAATGTTTTTTTTTTCGTTCAACGACATGTATAGTTTTATGATAATCAACGTTGTCTCCATGCCTAGACCAACTTAATTATAGCGTGCGATGCACGTTGTTTTATATAGTCGTCTGTAGATGATGTACTGTTAGTGGAGCTTATTTATTTTAAATGACATAATCTCTTTTTCTCGGTAAAACCCCCCTGGTGCAAATAACCTCCTTTACTTGCGCTGGGGCTCGTGGGAAGTTGTGTATCTCGTGGTTCAGCTGCTAAGGCTCTTGAGAATCTATTCTGACACAATTAATGGCCTACGAACGTTGTCGATTACTCATTCCCTTTTTCTGCCTGTCCTACCGTCCTCTCATTTGATTTCCTCTCCAAGGCCGTGTTTGAATACGTTTTACGGTCACTAGGTCGATCATTCTATGCTTACTCGATTTTCATTCGGAGCCAGTGCTACGTTTTCGCGTTATGGTGTGCTGCAGGGCAAATAAAAGTGCTGTATTTTCGCCATTTAGTGTAGGTAATTTCCAGCCATAGTTTTTAGGTATGATGAACTGGTATCATATCTAAATAGGCTCTTATCGTTCCATTTCTTGACATCGTATATTAATTGAGTGATTATATAGTTTATTCAATGACGATTCTCGTCAGATATTATTATTGTGTGCATTATCTTGTACTCATTTACTTTAAATTGAGTTTCAAAATAAAAGGTTTACTTCAAGCGATGTAAGTAGATGAATTGGTTGTTATGCAAAATGTTATATGTGTTACATAGAAATTTTCTTTTTCTACACGATTAAGTTTTTTCAATTGATCACAGAAATATAACCAATTTTCGCCACTAATGTTGTAATACTTGTAAAATTGCATTGCTATAAATCGTCTCCGTGACATTTCACTGGCGTATGACTAAGGTTATTGTCTTGAAAATTTCAGGAGAAGTAAAGTTGCTTCTGTTCAATTAAGAATATGCTCATGAGAAAATAATTTCAGCGCAAAATCATCAAATTTTAGATACAGGTAAATGGTGAAAACGGTCTACTTCATGTAGCCTTACACCAGTGGCGTAACTATGGGGGGATGAGAGGATAGATGCCTCGCCCAAAGCCTCAGAGAAATAAAAAAATATGTAAAACTATTGTCTAGTTTTGATAGGTTATAACTGCATCTTAGAGCTGCTTAAAGTTAGATCTTTTGTGCCACAATGATGCAAAATTTATTTCTAGGCATGTCATTTTTCAAATATTTTCCCGGAACCCCGTGCATGGGGGGGTGTCGTCATCCCAGGGCATCTCATCCCCCCCCCAAAGCATATTCTTAGTAACGACATTGCCTGACACCTTAATTTTTAAGCTATAAATTCGTTGACATTATAACAGATCGAGCGGAAAGTATGCGTCCTCTTAATGTTGTGTATCAAATAAGAAATTTTGATCCTTTTTGAAATTATTTTTAGGTAAGAACTGTAAAACTAGCCGAGGGCAAATGAGTGTTTCTTGTCCTGTATGTAGCCGTGAATGGAGGTGTGGAAACGGGGTGACTTATCATCTCTCGATACGTTCAGATCGTGTTTTAGGCATAGACGGTATTGGTAACATCAGGAGCTACATGATTCAGCGCCATCTAACGGCAATTTAAGGAAATAACATGCCGAGATGTGTAAACATCCGAAGCATTATAATAGCCAAATCTCATTGATATTATGAAACACGAACGGAATAGTTGGAGGTAGTAATTCACTTCAATCGTAAAATTATTCTCAAGGAAATATTCTCGCATACCCACGGTTATAAATTTTAATTTTCATCTAGTAACTGTGATTCTTGTGTCAGTTTCGGTGCGGAAAGGCTGCAGATGAGGGCTACAGGCCGCCTGGTGGCGCTGTTAGCTTAGCTTTTTCTCTATATCTCTCCCTCCATTTGAAACGACTCATTGAGATCAGTTCGCGGAACACTGAGCCGTGGCGAAAGATCGCCACGGTGACCCAATCCGTTCCTACCCTCCTCCCGCCCTCTCTGAAGGATCATCTTCAGGGACTCGTGAGTCGTGATGAGTCACCGAAACGCAATCCTTCTCGTTCCAAGCAAACCGGAACACGGTCAGCACGACGCGGCGAGTCGTGGGAGTTTGAACCGTACCCCCCCCCCCCCCTCCTTCCCCTTTCCACTACCCCTTCCACTCCCCCATCCAGCGCATCATCACCAGCGGCGCAACAATTGCGTCCTTCGGTAGATAGACAGACAGGGTCGCAGACTGGACCCCCTTTCCTCGCTCTCCCCAACCGTCAATTCACACTAATACCATGGACCCATCATCGGGAAACTGTATTTGTTCAGAGTTACATTACAGACTTAGAGAGAACATAAATACAAGTCGAGAGCTCCAAGTGCTGCGCAATAGCCCGAAGGCAGCATTGATTCCACCTACTTATTTTATTAATGCTAAGTATTTATTAAAATTCTTTATGTATTTGCATTGAACCCAAAAACAGTTCAGAAGACGTTTTATAGTGGATTTGTAAACAAATGGTTAAATAATGAATTGTAACAAGAAACAACAACAACAACAACAATACAATTTAAAACACTAATTAAAACATTCAGATATCACGTAATACTTCACTTTGTATGAACGCCTCATTCGCTCATTTGTTATTTAGGAATGGCGGAGAAAGAAAACAGGAATTTTAAGATGAAGTTTCCTGATGGCGGTTGTAGTTTATGAAATTGATGATGTTATTTCAACAGAGGGAGCTTTAATGGAATTGTAGGTAAGATGTAGCCGGTAGGTAAGGGATCTCAGAGTCACAGATAATCGGTGGAGAGGCAGATGGAAAAGAGATGAGTTCCGTGTTTTACGGGAAGGGACACGGAGGAAGAATATTGAGAGAATGTCGTTAGACCTGATGATTAGGATGCATCACGTCGTGTTTTGTCGCTCGCGATGAATTACTCATATACAAGTCAACGTTCTCATCTGTAACTTTTCAGGGTGTGTGGAGATAAAATTTTTCAACATTTGCCTGTATCTGAAACGTATAAGTTCTACGTCTGAGAAAATTCTTTGGGAACTTTTTCAAATTTGTGCTGTAGGTTAAGTTTTGACAAGGGTTTACAACTGAAACACTGAAAGCATCTTGACATCAGTCTAACATTCGAAAGAGTAATTCGTCACCAGAAAAGACAGCAGGAGTGATACGTCCTCTTCAATGCGAAAGTTATACTTTTATTCAAGTCCTGCCACTTCTATATTGTGAGTGTTAGATGGGTACAAACTGTTCAATCTAAATGTATAACCTGATGAACAAACGCCATTTCCCGAATCAGCCAATTAGCGATCTTCCCCGTCACGGAAAGGTCGAAGGGGTTGGGTATCATGTGATCTGGAATTTGTCCATATCAATCTTAGTGTCATGCGCGGAAGGCTGACATTGCCCTTGTTTATTTTACCCGGAGCTCCAGACAAGAAAAAAGAAGAGAGAGAATATTTAAAGGGGAAGCTTTCATTTTCGCTATTGTTGTTCCCCAAGGTCCCATCCTCTGCCCACTCCGCTTCGTCTAATCTTCCCGCCCGGGTGCATTACCTCCATATACCCGCCGCCGCCGCCCGCTGTTGGTGCCATTATTTCGTTCTCTCCGGCCGCACACGCCTCGCCCGACAATAATGGTTTATCCCCCTCTCCCCACTTTTCCTCTTCCAGCTGAACGCTTTTGATCTTGCCAATCGCCGGCGGGAACCCCATCCCCTATCCTTCCTCTTTAAATTCACATGCTAGGGAAATGATTTATTTAATATCCGCCGTTCATTCGCGTTCTAATTGACTGATGAATTCGTTCACTCATTCTATATGCCATAACTCGCATCTGTCGCACTTTTATGTGGCTTCATGGATTAAAAATTTGTTCCATTTACCATTTCCGCATAACTGAACCTTTATGAAATGAATAAAAATGATTCCGGGAATCTCTCTTTATATCGTGGCATGAGTGTCAATTTTCCCCAAATTTTTCTCTCGTTCAATTAAATATTAGTCCCATTTTTTTTATTGATTCGTGAGTAAAATTGATTTATGATGTCTCTAAGTTTACAATATATGTGAATTTCTTGTCTTCGTGAACGAGTATTGTGCATGTAAATGGTGGCATGCTTTGAATCCATGTGCATCCAGTCTGCCGTCAAGCGCTCTCCCATTGGCTATCCCGCCCCAAGGATTAGACCTTTCGAATAGTCAACTGTTCCATGAAATTCTTTAGTATCATTTGTTATGGTTATTCGTCCGCTATTGAGTTATAGAATACTCCACCATTTGAGATTTCCCCGCTTGTAAAGATGTTATTAAAAAGAGTACATACTTACTTATTATGTCATGTGACATCAATTCTTGTTGTAAACTGCTTCCACTGTTTTGCTTTGTTTAATGTAAAAAGTTTGTCTGCAACTTCAACTATCAAATTAGTTATTCACTCGTTATGCATATCATTAAAATGGAATAAGCATTAAATATTAAAGGGCTATCACTAGGATAAAAGTGTTTCATTTACCTTAAAAATTATGTGCTTATTTTAAATATGGCGTACATATACTGTGCAGCAAATAGATAATGTGCATAAATTCGCGCATACTCGCTCGCCTCCATAGTTAGATGGGAATACTACATGGCATGACGCGACTGTAGAGGGAGTGCGTTATCAGAGTAACCGTTAATGTATTGTCAATGGTATTACCTTTAAAATTGCGTATGCTCATGGAAGGGTTTTTGGGGGTAAGACCATTAAAAGTATTAGAAGAGGATAGTTTAGTTGATGGTCCCATTACCGTATGCCTTGTTGTGAGGGCTACGTAATAGCCATAATAGAAGATAGCTGAATGAAGACCTTTACTGTTAACCCTCCTAATCTCTTCGTGATAGGCATGTGCTGACGCGGTACTCTAGCAGATTACTTGTTTCCCTTTATGATTCCCGTTTTTCCACCCACCCTTACTATTCTATTCCCGCTGTTTCTCCGCTACTCGTCGAAAACCTATTCTTCTCCCATTGGTGGACGCGGATCTCAATGAAACCGGTTGCGGCAAACAATGAACCAACTTCGACCATTAAACTCTCCCTTCCCGCCTCCCCCATCCCAAACTCCGCCGGAACACCTCGCTAGCCAACCCTCTTTCATCTCAATGCACCGCGTGTACCCTCCCTCAACACCCTTACCTTCCCCCGCCCCCCCCCCCTGATTTTCCCCTCCCACCGGTCACGATGCAAAATGTTTCGGCTCCGGTCGGCCGCAGCGGGATCAAGAATAGGAAGGTTGGAGGGTATGTTGACCCCGGAGGATACTCTTTTTTTTTTAAGTCTTCATCAATTGGTATTGTGCCGGATAAATGGTACTTTTTGGGCAGTGAAGTGTAAAAAACTTTGTAATTTCATGTAAAAATACTGTCCGACCTGGGATTCGGCGTGGCACGACGTCATATGGTGCATTTGCATCGAAGACAGAGAATAAATAGTCACACACAAATTCATTTTAAAGAAATTCCAAAAAGAACATTGAGGTCTGAGGTGTGGTTTTAGGGCGGCGGAGGGGAATTCCCTTCTCCTATATTCTCTAATTTTTAAAAATATGTTTAGTCGATTTCATTCGAGTCGAAGTCACGCCCGAGACAACGAATTATATGTAAGTTTTGGGCTTCACTTCAACACTTTTTCTGTCGATATGAAAAAATCTTTTCATAGGTTTAACTGTTCTTTGTATAACATACGTATGTAGCAGGGAGATGTGAATGTCAGTGTGCGCAGTTAACATTTTTCTGATTTTCACGCTTCCCTTTTCCTCAATCTGTTTGCTGGTAGCTAGGTAAAATAGTGCCAGGCATACGGTAGACTTTTTCCTGTCATTTACTAATTTTTTTAATCTGGAAAATTTCGATAAATATCGAAATTTATCATTAGCCTTTTCTCTTCCTCGTTCGAAGGGGATTTTTTGCTCCACTTAAGACCTATTACTCTTAATTTCATCTATGAAACCTGTTCCCCATGTCCCTTTTCCTCCCTTACCCAACAGCTGTCCTTCAATCATGATTTTCAGCATGCCTTCTTACGTTACAAGTAGCTCCATCCATGTCCTCTACCTCCTCGTAATCTTCTCTTGCAGTTTAGTTGGAGGAGAGTAAAGAGGAACCAATAATGAGGAGATTAATTAGCGCGTATCTACCATGGGATCACTTCTACTTGGCAACAAAGGAAAGCGATTTTCGACTACTTCGTATGTGACCAAGATATAAGTAGAAAAATTCCACATCACATGGTCCCATACGCCTCAATCTTTTCCGTATGTAGGAAGACCACTGGCTGAAACCGACGGCAGCGTTTGTTTATACGATGTGCACTTCGATTGAACATTTTATTTCCAACTAATTTAATAATCGCGAAAGGTAGGATGGTTATCAGGGTTTGAATCAAGTATATTCATGAGTTATGTATGATCTTAGGTTTTCCCGGCGTATCAGTTGCTGAAAAGTTTCTCGGGTTTTCCACCGGTTGATGTCGTCCATGTCTCCCGACGTTTCGATCCGCGACTTGCTGATCATCCTCAGGGGATCTTCCGAATGATGACATATTCTCCCATATTCTCTATATTCATGAGTATTTAATTCTCGAACCTTATCCATTTTCAGTAGTAATTTTGGAGTTGTGGGTTTCAATTTTTTCCTCAACTTTTCGCCATTGTGAGCGCTATGTTTATATTTAGTTTTAGGTTTTGAGCTGATGCTGAGATTTCAGGATCACTAATCGTCGAGAATCCAATGTCTTTGTTGGTGGCAAAAGGTTTCGGCATGTATCTCGGCCTGGGGATGGGGAGGGTAGCGGTGCTCGGAGAAGGGTGTGTTGACCCCGAAGGGGCACTGCAGCGTTGCCCCGTAGAAACGCAAACATTTTATCGGCCGCATCCGCTCGAAGCCGTGCCGCCGCTGTCGCCGCCGCCGCGTTGATTTATCACTTTCGATTCCTCGCAGTCGACGAAAGCCTCCGGAGCCATTAGAGACGCCCACGACGAATGCCGGCGGATTTTTGCCGCGGGTCCATGGAGTGTTGGATTGCCGGTGTGATGAAAATGATAGTGGGAAATTTTGTTTGACTTAATGATGTCTGCGGGTCGTAAATGGTGCTATCTATATTGATGACGTCTTAATCTACCCATGAAGGAAGAATAAATTCGAATAATACTTACTCCACTTGACTCTTCTTTCTGGAAATCTTATATTTGTGAAAAATGATAGGCCTTAATGGCTTGGCTGCGTTGGTTGACCACAGTTGACCACAGTTGACCACAGCCGAGCATTAGAATGAAGAAAGATCCTAAAGATAAAACAATATTCTTCTGCTTAATATGTAGTGATGGAATGACTTAAAAATTTGTTGGAAGATGTACTTGTTTGTTGGTTATCCGTCTCTTCACCTTTCGTAGTTCATGGTGCTTAATAGTAAATTTTTACTGTATCATTATTCTTATTTACATCGTCAGGAGTGTACTATTATTACATGAGCAAATTATCTCTGCTATTCTATAGCCATAGATTAATTTTATTTTATTGGCACACTTATATTCTCGTACAACTTCTCATAGCCCTCGGATAGGAGACTTAATGTGGGCATCTTGATTCAAGAAATTTGTTTTCGATATTTAATAATTCCGTCAATATTGTGTAAAATTTTAGCCCTCGAGTCCATTATTTGAAGTTTATAATGGTAAAATTAATCCAAACTTAATCACTTAAAGTCATTTTAATATGGAAGTAGGGCTGAGAGAATTGGGAAAGAGTTGTGTTAGAAATTTAGTAATCCTTTATCGCACGGGTGCGTTAGTCAAGGGACGGTTCTATAATCCACCCGTTTACCGAACGCGAATGAAAGCAGTATGTACCAGTTCCTCCTTTCGAAGCGTGCCACTGAAGCGCATTAAATCTAATAAAGGGGAGGGTCATCCCATGCCACACACTTTTTTTCCTTCTCTTCCCTGCCGACGCAAATGCGTGGATCAGGTCGCCCGCGTCAGTGTGTCACTCCAGTCGCGCTGACTGCAGCTAAATGCATTCCACGCTCCACTTCCTGCCCCTCATCTCAATGTCAATCCTACCCTGCAGCCACAGTGTCGTAAAACTTCTTCTTTTTATAAATATTTTTTTTCGTGATGTCTCTTCCCCCTTCATCTCTCTCTTCCCAAGCACACCTGGACCCTCCACGTGGTTTAGGGGGGAAAGGATGAACCCTTTGTTTTCCTGCCTCACCCGCCCCTCAACGGTGTCAGCTGTTCGCATCGAACCCCCTCTCGTCCGTTCATCGCTCGTTTACTACACCGCGTGAGTCAAGGGGAGGAAATGAAAACGCCGTGAAAACCCCTTCTAGGGTCGTAAGCGGGAAGAGCACTTTGTCAGGGTTGGAGTGGAGCGTCATAAAATTTGAGAGATGCCGCGAAAAGCTCTTTGATGACGAGTGAATTGACTCTTTGACGAGGAGAATGACCCTCGTTCGAAGGATATAGGATCGAAGTTTGTTTCATACCTGTTGGTAGCATGTTCTCGCGTATGTTTTTGTGAGTCGTCGGTTGACTTCATAACCCCTTCTCTAAGGTTCAGATGATGTATAACTCCTTCCATGTTGCCTCGTAAGGGATGTAGCATGGGATTTTATGACATGCATCCGGAAAATGGTCTTTTTCTATAGTTGAGTGTCTCCATTCACTATGTGAAATGGGTCGAAAAACATGATATTTGTGGATGTACGTTCATACCAGCTGCTACCTGGTTTGGAACACCTATTTTAAGATTTTCCTTGTCCCACGGATGTACTGTTGTGTTGAGGCAATTATCAATTTCCGATCTCCTTTGATTATTAATTTTTATTTGGGGTCGGGTTACCTGCGTCGTTCGGGTCCACAAATGAGACATAGTTATCCAATTAGATAAGGCGCATGAATTCAATATAGTTTTGTGAAAATTGAGCGTATTGCAGCGTTATTTTGTCTTTGAATGGCTGAGGCGTATTATCAGAATGAGATTTAGATCTTAAACGATGGACAGGTAGGTATTGGTGATTTCAATATGGTGATTGTTTCACTTAGCCACAACGGTACATCCATGAGGAGGTACAGGAGATTTATTATAGTTCTGCTACACCCCTGTGGTCGCTCTTGAATCGATGTGGTCGCTAAAATTTCCTTTCTTCATCCGTTCCCGTATCCCCTGTCCACGCTTTCCCCTCACCGCTGGAAGATGAAGTTGATACATTCTTGTTTGTTCAACCCTCATTCTCTTCTCCAAGACTTACCTTCGTTTCGTTTTGCTATCATTCGTACTCAGAAAATTTTTCTGCTCAAGTTTGATTCTTTATAAAAAAGGAAATTCTAGACTGTGGCACCATTAAATGTCTCTGGCGTGTCTAAATTCTTAATGGCTAGCCACAATTAATTTGTTTTACTAGCAATCTACTGTAATTTGGATCAAGTCATAAGTTTCTTATCCACCAGGATATCAAGTTGTGCATATGCCGCGTGCGTTTGTTTTGAGGCTTTGTTACTATTGTTATTTCCAATTTTGAACCATTTACCTGTTAAAATTTCATTATTTTAAAAGAGCGTGCTTTAATCGCCCGTAAAATGTTATTACGTTTCTTTGATTATTTGAAACTGTTCCAAGCGTTTAAAATACGAGAATCAATTGCATGTTGTTGCTTGTATTAAAAATATAATTTTAACAAGATTTAAATCTGTGGTCGCCAAATTGTTAAAACCGTTTACCAATATGTCCGTACTTAAGCTATGGTCTCACTATTGGTAGAATGTATGCGATATGCTTAGAAGAGAAGATGATGCCGAGGAGTTAAATTCTAAAATTGATTGTGAATTTATCATGAGAACTTATATATTTTGTCAACGATATATAAAATAAACTGGTCGTTTCTTGGAAATAGGTTATTATTACGCTGATAGGGATTTAATGTTCCTTTTTAAACGTAATTATATAACACATAATTATATCCTAAAGGTTAACCCCGGCCAGTCATCCAGTTTCATTAATTAAATTACTTCCACCTCTGATTTTAATGTCACGGGTCTTCCAAAAACTTCGCCGAGGCAGCAGAAGGAAATCGTGTAATTTGGTAGCAATTTCGGAGCGGTTCTCATTAAATTTGTTCCTGTTCCTCAAATGGAGATGTTGGTCGTGACAAACTGCTAAATGAATAATTCGTGGCCATATATATATTTTTTTCTTTCTCGGGCGAAGGTGTTTTATCTCTCGGTCTAGATACCAAACTTTCTCCCTCGTCCGCTAACCGAAACTCGTCTCGCGGCGTTGGCTCACGAAAGATCAAGGTAGCACACATGGAATCACTTCTCTCCTTGCGTTATCTCTTAATCTCCCGCGCATTTACGCACATCTGTGTCTGCTTCCTCCCCTCTTAACCTTTCTCGCTAGCTTTTATGTGGCCCTCTTGCTTTTTCAGTCTCCTTAAGCTTTGCCCTGGGTTTCGCTGCTGACACTGACGGAATATACCCCATTTTTTTCTTCGCTTAGTGATTTCCCACTCTCTCTCTCCCCCTTCCCCTCTGTTTAGAATTTGCATTCTCCACTTTCCATTTTTTAATTTTATGGGTCAGCTAAGAACCGAGGCTGTGGTGACGCGAGAGTTGGTTTAGGTTACTTATGTATATTTTTTCTCTTCTGGTTACAAGAGAAAATAGCATGAGACGTTATTTTCATTACAGTAATTATTTAGCGGAGAAAAAAATTGTTTACCTTACTATTGACAAATTTCTTCGAATTAATTGATCATTTGAGAGATTTTTATTACAGTATATCTCTCACTCTATTGAATGTTAGGTAAGGAGTTATCAAAATTAATGCCTTCTACGATTGTGCTCTTTATCATAAATTTTTTATATTTTTTGGAATTTCTATAAGGCCATAAAAATATTGTGATTGTGTTTTAAATTGCCTTTTTTTTCGGCCGTAAAAGGGCGTGGATCAAATTGAAGCGTCCATATTCTGTGTGTTTACTTCCTTTTATTTTCATCTTTTTTTCCTTCATCCTGCCACGAAGAGTGAGCACTCTCCTGCCAAGTAAATGGCACAGAATTGCAATATTTTCCTGTAAGGAAAACTTACGGAATACAGTTGTTTCCACTTATTAATAGTATTTTTACTCCATCCATTGCAAGAAACAAGCGTGAAGTGTTTTGTGCCAGTAGCTCATTTCTTTGTCTCACCCTATCTCTAGGTCGTAATTGTAAGACTATGGCCACATCATTACTTTTGTCAAAGTATATCCTTATCGATTTATACATTTTCAAATACGACCAAGGTTTCAACTCAGTTTTGTGCCATTCTGTGTTACAATTTATCATCCTTTACTGTAATCTGTAACAACCGTAAGATAGATCTATAGCTCCCCAAAACTGTGTGCAGCCCTATCCGCATTCCCATTCCTTCAGATCGATACCTCATCTTCCTTACGGCAATACTAACAACTTATGGAAATTTCAACATATTTTCCCTTTTCCACTTTTAACATCACCCACCCGGTCATCCGATGATAATGTTAATCATTAAGAATACGTCAGAAACGGTGATGTGCTATTCTACGAATAGATTTTGCAAAACCCCGGATGATATCTTGGAGAAATTTATCTTGCCAGATCCCGGCTTCAGTGCCTTGTGGAGGGAACTTCAATGTAGTAACACACACAGTAATCTGTCCAACGGATGGGACGTTAAACCGTGATCCCATTGCCGCCTTTTGTATCTACCGATTCGATCGATAGATTTTTCTTCCTCATAGGAAAATCTACTAGAATTGGTAGAAAATTAATTGCGTATGCTTGGTTTCGCTATTTAGTTGGCCCTTTTCGCTCTGTAGCGTTAAGGTGTTTTTCCCCGTCTCTCCCTTCCGTTCCTATCCTTTCCCAGAGGCGTCGGCGGGCTCCCATCGCGGCGGCGCCTCTATCCTTTTTCCTTCCTCTCCAGCCCCTCCCCGGGTGATCGGGCGTATAAGCCTCGGGCTTGGGTCCCGGCCCCGGTGTGTTGTATCCTTAAGAGGGTTCGCCTTGAACCCTCATGATTCTTGCCGCCTTTTGTTCGGAGTAGGCTAACATCGGGTTTCTCTCCACCCTTCCCTTCCTTTCTCTCATTGCGCCAATGACCTTAGGTGTCGGTCGTCTCCTCAAAATACCATACCCGGATGGATAGGAATAGAATTGCGTTAGAAAAGGAGTCGTTCATGAAGTGTAAGTAGCTTATGAGAGGATTTTTATTTTTTCAATGAGTATTTTGAAATGGAATGGTAATTAATATAATGATATTTTGTGGTTTTTTAATCAACGTAGAATAGTGAAATAAAAAGTTGTTATTTTTCATACTTTAAAGTATCTAGTTAAATACATCGAGAACTTAGCTATTTCTACTCGTACAAAATCATTTTATTACCAGTCAAATGTATCATATTTCATGAAATATGAGTTCTTTATGTTTATTATGGATGTTTTAACATTGTGAAACTATCAGAATATTTATATTTTTCCCCTAAATAGTGCTAAAATTATGAAAATGTCATGACAAACTACCCTCGTCATAGCGCGATTTGGTATCGTAAGTTCATGGCTAGCTAGATCGTCATTTCAGCACAAGGGTTCAATCGGTAGAATACTTTATTAATAACCCGGTGGATGGTGGGTGAAGCTGTCGCGTGTGTGAATGGATGGCGCCCAGTGTTGATCAAGGGAGGTAACAGAGCCGGGGCGCGATCTTCCTGCTGCCCTCTGAAGGCGTCGACGGACGCCATGTCCTCGTCATCAACCAACCCTTCCCCTTTCGCCTCAACGCCTCTCCCTCGCCGCTCCCCCCTCCCCCGTCTTCCGCCGCCTCAAGATTGAGGTGGAATGTTGAAGAACTCGTTTGCATTCCCACTCCACAACGACAGTCATTTAGAACTCCCCTCTACTCCCCCCCCCCCCCACCTTCCCGAGTACGCCCGATGGAGTTTCCGAACCACCGGTGTTGCGCGTCCTCTTCTCGTCGTGACGCTCATTTGTTTATCGTGCAGTTCTCTCTCCCTCCTCGGCACTGGCGGCACAGCGCTGTCATCCCCTCCTCTCATTGGTCGAGCGCGTGGTGACGAAATGAGGTGGGGAGAGATGTTTTGCTTAGGTGCGGCCTTGTTTTCACCGCGTTCTTCTTCTTCTGCAAAACTGGAATCCGACGGATGAGGACGGAGAGTGATGAAACGGAGTATGTTTCGCGTCTCAGGACCAGCCATCTCGTCAATCAATTATTTTTTTCCTCCCAAAATGAAACAAAAATGTAACGCTCTCTCCACTTCATCTCTATTCTGCTACTCTACGATGTCAATTTAATGACGGCAGTGGCGGATACAGATGGGGGGCGCGCGCCCCCCCTTGCGGGTCCGCATGTATTGCCGAAAATTGCAAAACCACAATTGTAACTTTTTTATATCATAAGATGGCATTGTCTTTTACATGTTTATAATCACTTTAAATAAAATTTTCATATACTCTGCCTGTGACTTGATCATCTTTTATTACGATAAAATTAAAGACAATTCAAGATATGTTGCGCCCCCCCCCCCCCTTGAGTTTTTTCTGTATCCGCCACTGAATGACGGTGAAGATGTTTTTTTACCTATCTTGATTGAGTACTATCATTATTTCCTTTTATGATATTGCATTCGATTTACAATTAGAGATCACCAACATTTTCTGAAGTATACTTAGAATGAACTTGAAATTGAATGGTTTATTATTTTAAATTGATGATTTAATACACTCGGTGTCGGAAGCGTAAAAAGTTTCCGTCTCCTGCCTATTTCTTCCTTTTCCTAAGTATGGAGGGGATTGCCTTTTCATGATCGATTTTGAATGGCTGAAATATTTTTTTTTGTATTTTTCTGTGCGAATTCCAAACAAAAATGGTGCTCCTCAATTGTATATTCTTCTCCACAATTTTCGGCTTCTATTATAATGGGTGTGTGATTTTTTCCTTCTCAATATTTTCCAAGTCATTGGGATTATGAGACTTGTATGGCTATTGTTTTATCATAAAATTTATCAAAAAGACAAAAATTGGAATCCTATATCAAGCTTCATTTTTCTATCCGCAATTGGTTAATAGTAATAATTTAACTCCCATTCTAAATTCAAAATGCTTTTCTTTAACCAATCGTTACTTGGTCCGCTGAAAAGATAGGTCGGGTTTGTCGAGGTATGGGTAGACAGCTGCTTCTTGGGAACTGACTGATATGTCTCTTACGAAACTTTTGCACGTACCTAACAGTATGACCCTTCCTACGGCCTGCTCCTTTTCCCGGGTTCTAGTATTGTTGGGACGGACGCCAGGGACACACGGATGTTAGATTGGAATGCCAGTGATGACCTCTGTCTGATTGAGCTCCAATCGTGTCAACGTGTGCGTGATGGAAATCTGAACTACTCAAGTCAATACTCCGTTGGGATCGGTTGCCATATGTTACCTTGCCGTTGCGTTGCGTTATGGATTTCATGACCTTAATGAAGTCAGATGCATCCTGTTTGACTTTAATCATGATTTTGGTGATCCCTCGTGCTTAAATTGGATTCATTATTCGGTTGTTTTACAATTAATTAAATATGGTCACATGAAGCATGCCATGTAGTGGAGGAATGAAGATGACTACTAGTGTTTAGTTGTCATAATTAGCATCAGTTGGCCTTTAATATAAATTACGAAATAAATATAGCGTTGGAATGGTTGAAGGCTGGGGTAAAGGGTAATATTAGTAAGTTCAACCGATTCAGGCGTGATATTGTGGGAGTTCGACGTACCGAAATAAAAGGTATTTGCACCTATCCACAACTATTTAACGCCTTTCGCCTAACAGAGCCATCATCTGATTCAAGACATTACACTACTTGAGAGCATCACATTTATTCAGTTGAGAAATAGGTGGTGGGAGGAATTCTGTCACACCTATTCCTCATTGGTATCATGGTTCTGTGGGCCGAAACGCGTCGTACGCATTGAGTAATTGTTGGAAAGAGCTTATACCTTTTATTTAAATTGGTAGTATTAGTATCCATTCTTCATCATTTTCGTCCCTTTTCTTCTCATGTTAATTATTAATGATGTAAATGTCGACTATGCTACTTTGCGGTTTGAGATTGCCTACATTTGCCAATGGTTTTTCCATCGGCGCACCGAGATGGATTCCAGTGTTTCCAACTCGCGTGCAGGCTTGCTGAATGTTAATTTTTCTCCATGTAATTTTCGCACTAAGCGTCGAATAAGGGTTGCTCCTGTGTTTGAGTGTGAGGGATTATGAGTTGGACTAATAATTACGTAAATTCGTTGTAAACATGGATGGTGAAGCATTATCTTTATTAACTTTCCTGAGCCAGTATGACGCACTGATAGTTATGAAAAAACACATCGTTAAGCTCAATTAACTATGGAACAAAGGAGACTCTTTGATGGTATTTTTGTATCGATTTTTTCGGATACTTCACTTGTGTAAAATCCTTAAGTTTACCACGGGGCAAACGTGTAGGCTCAGGCTTGACCTCTCAAATATCACCGAAATTAAAATGCATAGTTTTATACTGCTTATAATCTTGACGAATCGATTTCACTCTCGGATTACGGTAATAATTCGTGTGGCGAGTCGAGCTACAACAGTGGGAAGTATTGGGGAAGCCGATGGAACTTGAAATAGAGTTTTCTCGATGGATAATGACCGTTGTAATAGCTGCTTACGATCCTGCCGCGGCCCTCATCAAACCCAGAAGAAGAACTCGGTGCCGATGAAGTTATTTCTGCGATTTTTTTTTCGTTTTGGAGTGAGAAAATCCTTATCGCAATGGCCGATTCGATGACCTCTCGGAGATATGGAGCTGGCTGGGATTTCACGTGTGGTATCGTGGGAGTGCTTTAGCGAGTGGGGATCCCAAGTTGCATTGCTTCTCCTCGGCTGATTGCTGACTACTTTCTCGCGAAACTGCTTCCGCTAATGCCGTTTCATTTTTTTTCTCTCGGATGTAATGGGCCCCTTCGTCCGGCATCTCCACTGGGTTCTCAGTCCATCAGTCTCGTTTCGTTAATTTCGTTTCCGTTAAGTTTCAAGGAAAGGAATGCCTTTTTCCCCCACCCCCTCATTTTCTGATCTCTCCAGAGCAGTGGTAGGAAATCTTCGTTTCTCCGATTTTTATTTTTCGGGAATGCAATGGTAACCAGAAAGCAATTAAGAGTTACTGAGTATCAGCCACGATTACTTTTTGGCCTATTTCACAAATCAAAAGGGGTCTTTCATAATAGTATATTTTTTGAATTAAGAAGCTTGATATTTTATAGTGTTAGATGGTAGAATGTTATAAGTAAACGACTTAGGAAGGAAGAGAATAGGATTTTTAGATAGATTGAAACGGAGTATGCGTATTTGTGAATAGAAAATAGAAACTCTTGAAGGATGGGGAGGCTTCCAGAATGCTTCTTAATCGGTAGAATACTTCAATAATAATTATATGCATTGCGTTATCCGAAAGAGTAATTGTTGACCTGTAATTAACTCTTTTATTCTACTTTATGTAAGGAAGACTATATTTTTGACAAATTTTAACGGAAATACCTTCCATTTCCACGTTTTTGGCCATTTTTTTCTAAATTGAGCCGAGGAAGTCCTATTCCAGTGTACCTTAATTTTTATTTACTTAAGTTTACGTCTCATTTCGGAATGATTCATCATTAGCGGCCGGATAAGCGTCATCGATCCATTTTAATGCTATATTGCGCTCTGTCAGCTAATTAGCGAGTACATCCGTGGGCAAAGAGCTAGATATGTATTCTCTTTGCTCTAATTAAATCATCAAAACCTTTGTGAATATAAAAAATGGAATTCAGGTGCAGGCGTTGTGCGATCAAAACTTCCCGTAAAGAAATAGTTTTATCGCTTCGTTTTATTCATTTTAACCTTGCTCATTTTTCAGATGTTTTGTGATCACGGCAGCGTTACTATTCATAAATCTTGTGTAAAATTATTATCGTCCACACTGAGTGAAATTTGAAATGCTCATGCATGAGCACCAATAATCGGAAACCTTTTGGCCAAAAATACGATTACTTCCGTCGAAACAGGGCAGTGCATCTTTTCAATAGGTCGGAATTTTTTCCTACCTTACTTCTTCGCGGATTTTAGGAATAATTGATAGTTTCAAGAGAAGAGGTCCTCAAGTTTTCCTTTGCACATTTTCTACCCGAACGAAAATAGGTAAATATTAAGGAATGATATTAACACTTATTCATAATAATTAAGAGCCAGCAGTGTCGCAAATTAAGTCCTAGCATGCTATATGTAAGGTTGCGGATTTGAGTTTCACCTGGGCCCTTCTATTTTCAGGTCAAAGTTTACTTATGTAACCTCTTGTAAGATTTGCTCTTAGGACTCTTTCACAGTGTAACGGGCATGTGCAGCGACGATTATCGAAGAAAAAAAACAAATAAAACCCTGTCGTTCACCAATCTTCCATGTTTATTTAGCCGCAAAATTACGAAGAATAATTTATTAAATGCTTTATTTTTTATACTTTAAAATTTGTTCCGCGATAGTGTCAATAAGCAACACCCGAGACGTAAAGCGAATTTCCCCGTACTCATATTATTGGATTTTACTAAGGCTTGAACTAACGTACCATTTTTCTCTGTATTTGCAGGATCTAGAGTTCCACGGGGTGATGCGGTTCTACTTCCAGGACTCAGGGCAGAAGGTGGCGACCAAATGTATCCGCGTGGCTTCGTCGGCGCCCGCGACGGCCGTCGTCGAGACGCTCATCGAAAAGTTCCGACCTGACATGCGGATGCTCTCCGTTCCTGAGTACGCCCTCTACGAGATCCACGAGAACGGAGGTACAGTAAACTAAACTATTTTTGTTGAGGAACATAAATCATCATATCAAGTTTTGGGAGTTAGAACCAGGTTTTATAGAGACAATTATTTCCAAGACCTCATTTATGTGATTTTTTATTATAATTGGATTGTTTTATGTAAATCAGATTTTAAAAATTGTCTCCTGATATTATCTTATCACTTATTATTTCGATGCGATGTTTTTTTATTTTTCATATTACTAATACTATGTTCACTATTATATGACTTGGGTATTGATAATTTACCAGAACTATGATAATTTAATATATTTTGTACATTTAAGATTAAAATAAAGAAATTACAAGTTTACAATATCACTTATTAACCAATCTTTCACTTTTCTTTTAATGTCGGCCAAAGATTTGAGATTACATAGAGCCTTTGGCATACAATTAAAGGTATGAGGTACAACATACTTCAGCAACCTTTTACCGTACATGTTATTATAAAGATAAGTTTCCAACGAAGGACTGTTGCGTTTGTCCATAGAATGTGTATTATTACATTTAATTTTGTGCTCATTTTTGTAATAGTTCTCTAAAATAATGTGCCAATTCAGCATTTTATTCATAGTTAATATATTATATTTAGTGCACAGTGATTTTAGGTCAGAATTACAAAAATAGTTCAAACCAACTGTATCAATTAACTTCAATATTCTCTTTTGGTTCTTTACATGCCGGCCTCGTTGGCGGTGGGGTTAAGTCCTCGCCTGCCAAACTGTAGGTCGTGGGTTCGAATCCCCACTGGGTAGGTGATCCCTATCCAGGGCATGGATGTTTGTGTTGTACCTACTTTGTTAATATTGGAAATCCTCGTTGTAAAAGGCCGTCATGTGCTGTTTACGGGGAATTTGATAATAGTTAATAAAATAAATAAGTACAATTGTGTTTAACAGAGTATTTGACGCCATTCCCCAGACAGTGATCCCATATCTGAATATACTCTCCACCATTGCAGAATAAATCGTTAATTGAATCAAAAATAAATCATTAAAGAGGAATGTTATAGAAGAAGCACTTTTGTGTGGGTCGTTACGTGATGCCTCGCGCTCTTTTTCTTTCCAGATGAGAGGAGATTGGCGGAGGACGAGAAGCCGTTGTTGGTGCAGCTAAACTGGCACAAGGACGATCGTGAGGGACGCTTCCTCCTGAGGCGGATCGACGACAAAACGAACGTGAGTGCAGCATTCATGGAAAGATTTTGTTCCTTCTAAAAAAATAATTAAGCGCCAGGAGTGTCGCAAATTAAGTCCTAGCCTGCTATATGATAGGTTGCGGGTTTGAGTTTTACCTGGGCCTTTCTTTCTTTAGGTGACAGGTTGCTTATGTAGCCTCTTGATAGTTTTTGCTCTTAGGATTCTTTAACAGTGTCATGGGCATGTGATTGTCGTGGAAACAAAAAAATAAATAAAACCGTGTTTGTTCACCAATCTACCATGTTTATTTACCCCAAAAATTAGGAAGAATAATTTATTAAATGCTTTTTTTTAATACTTCAAAAGTTGTTCCGCGATATTTTCAAGTATCATCCGAGACGTAAAACTAATTTCCCCGTACTCAACTTATATTATTGGTTTTTACTTTGGCTTGAACTAACGTACCCCCCATTTCATCTTGGGGGGGGGGGGAGGGGTAAAGAGGGGGAGGCGTGTTTGACACTAATCGGAATTATTTCGGCCGGTTCTCATTGTGAGCGGTTGGCAACTCGATAGGAATTCGGTGTGTTCGAAAAATTTCATTTCTACAAGGGAACATCTCTCCGTAAAAATGAAAAATTTTGATATTCACCAGGTTCCAGTGCTGTTTCCAGCATCTATGAATCAACAGCTTGCTATGGAAGCACACCATAATGATTACGATCAGTGTCAGGTACACTCCCCTTGCGTGTTTTGTTAGTCATATAATAACAGGTTACACTTAAGGTACGTAAATTTCTTCCCAATAAGAAAGACGTGAGCTTTCTGCATTTCTTCTCAGTAAGAATTACTTGAGTTCATTTGTTTTATTTTGTAAGTAATTCTAAAAACTGCGATTAAGTTGTTTACAAATAATCATTAAGCTCTCTTTTCCTATACCTTGTCAAAGGTTCTCTCTACATAGTTTCATTTGCCGAAACAATATTTAATTCTTTACACACGTTTTTAAGTGTTCCTTAACTCACTATTTCCATTGTTACCTTTCATTCTGTTTTAACAGCTTATTAGTTTTTCTTTTAACGATGCATTCTTTTGTTGCTATTATTTCTTTGACGGAAGGTACAGCGTCAGAGTCTTGTATTTTCTCTGCGGAAGATAATTCTATTCAAGTGAATATAATGCTGATTATTTGAGATTTTGGCTATAAGGTTGCCATTCTTCTTCAGACGCTCTTTTGAATGAAAGTAAGACCAATCCACATCCAAGGACTTTTCGTTGAGTACCTTTGACCTCAATTTGTTGGTTTGGTTGTGATGCACAAGGCGTGAAGGTTTGCATAACCTAGAGTATCAGGTAACGCCCCTCCGTTTGCTTGAACTCGTTGTTTTTTAGTAGAGGTTGTAAAAAAAATCGAGTCCATCTCTGTAGACCTTGAGTTTTTGATATTGTTCTCAGCCATTCATTTACTCTTACGAAATTTTACTCTCGATCGCGGTAATTCATATCTACCTTAAACCTGTTTAAGATCGGTGAAATAATCGAACTGATTTCTGGCAGGCGGCGTGGTTAAGTCCTTGCCTGCCATACCGAAGGTCGCGGTTCGAGTCCCGCCTGGATAGGTTGCCACTAATGGGTATAATCGCGTATTGTTAATTTTTGTTCAAGCCTTCAATGTTAAGGGCTCATTGTCCTGTTATCGTTTATTTAAAGTAAAATGTTTAATTTTAATTAAATTAAAATCACTCTCGCTCAAGATCTTTGATTTCTTGTGATTTGAAACATTGCCAAAATTTAAATCCTTGCGTACTTGCAATGGCATGTTGAACCTGCAAAATGGACTGAGTGGATCATAAAAGTAATTATCCAAAATATAACTGATAACTTCAGGCTTTACTTTGTGAAACCTCTCCAGATGGAAATAAAGAAATAAAACTTTCTAAGGTTCACTATTATTTAATTATGGGCACCACCCGGGTTTCGTAACTTGGTTACATCGTCGACGATGATGTTACGACGATATAACAAAGTTACGAAACTCGGGGCTTGCCCATGATTAAACAAAAGTGAACCTTACAAAGTTTTATTTCTTTATTTCCAGTAATTATCCACTCTGATTCACCATGACGAAAGTTCATCCTTGAACGCACTATTTCATTCATTCTTTAAACCTGTTGAAAATTGGCTAAAAAATGGAATTTGAGTTATGGTTTATGAAGTTATTATATGAGATATATGTTATAAGTGTTGGTTATAGGTAGCTCCTGAACCTCTCCACGGGTTTGCTCATTTTTTTCGTCGTGGTATTTCGTAAACTATCGACGTTTCATTTGCCTGATTACACATCTCCTTTATCAGGTTCCGGCGGCGAGTTTCCAGGAGAGCGGCAGCAGTTTCCGTCGCAAGCTGTCCAAGCGCGAGAAGAAGCAGCTGAAGAAGCAGGAGAAGCTGAACAAGCTGAAAGCGGGGGCCGGGGCGGGCGGCGTTGGCCCCGGGGGCGCCGGCAACGGAGGAACCCTCGGCCCAGGCGCCGACAACGGCGAAGGCGTCGCCGAGAAACTATACACCGGTGAGTCTGCCTTTCTTATCATCGTTAATACTCATCATTAATTGTTCATCGTCATGATTAATCCGCGAGCCAAATAAAAAGTAAAGGAAAGCAGCAGCATAGTCATTATGGTTTTTATTTGTTTTAAATTCTAACTCACATACATCTCTCACTAAGTCTGAAGATTTTCACAGCTTCTTTTATCTATGTTGGTGTTGGTTCTCGGGTATTGCTGTGTAGAAAACATTTTCACTCAACGTTTCACTCCTCCTACTGGGAGCGTTATCAAGAGAATAACGCTCTCAGTATAACGAACGAACGTTAGAATTCTCTTGATAACGCTCCCAGTAGGAGTGAAACGTTGAGTGAAAATGTTTTCTACACAACAAAACCCGAGAACCACCACCAACATCTCTCACTATGCTTTACATATTTTTTGCCATGATAGCGGATTGATAGTGGTAACGGAGTCAATGTCATTTCATGACGAGGCGCTATTTGTGCTACGATGTAAACTCGACCTTGACCCCGTTAACTGTTGAGGTGTTAGCGCCTTTTGTAGGCTTCCACGACTAAGCCAGATTTTTTGCTAATGGTTGATGTGATGTCGTATCTGGGAAATTTTGATGACAGTGGAATTTTCTCATTGCCTAGGTTATCCAATCTTTGTTTTCCTTACGTTATCCATTCAACGATTAGTTAGAGGATTGTAATTGAAAAAGTCGAAACCTACTTAGTGAATTCTCAATGATGCTAAATTATATTTATTGTTCTAATAATTTTCTCTACTACCCTACAAATTCATTTTCCGGTCTTGACATAAAATTATAATTCCAAAAATTGACGGAGAATTTGATGTGACTTTTTTTGGCTGGGGTGTAATATTTTACTTTTACTCTCGTTCATATGCGGATTTAGGGGGGGGGGGAGACGGGGGCACGTGCCCCCTCCAGACGCTTAAAAGGTATACAAGATCTTTGATGCTGTTATCATTACGTTCGTTTTATTTTGTGTACTACGGAGCCTCAATCATTTAATTAAATACTAATTACTTTCATATCAAAATTAAAAGAATATTTATACAGTAATTTTTAATCTATTTTTAATTTCCAACATGAGAAGACACGTCAGACCTTTGTGCCCCCAGAAAAAATCCTGGATCCGCCCCTAATACCGCATGATTCAATATGTACTTGAATGCTATCCGGATTCTTGAATGAAAGATTTATAGATGAAATATCTTTATTGAAAAGTGCCTTTAACCAGAAATTAATGAAAATGATGTCTAAAATTGATATGAGTATATTTTATCTGTGTTTTCACGATAAACTTAAGTGAAAAACAATTTTAAATATATCAAGATTTTTTTGTCAGCCATAAGCTATGTTCCAAAAAATGCGTGAGAATACAATATTTTTTTCTACGTTTGCAAGTCATATTTGATTAAAAAATTAAGTCGTAAATTTACCAAGTTTTGTGTCGGTATTGCCATTAAGCTGTTATTCTATTAACTGCCTTAGAATTCTCTATCCATTTTGGTTTTAATTGAGCTATTTTATTTTATTTTAATAAAGTGGTACACGTACAGCAAGACTGCCAATTTAAAGTGCACTTAAAACAACAATTGTACGTCACTTATCCTAGTGTACCTCTGCTAATGCTTTATTTTTTTTCGCCCGCAGAACTTCCGGAGACGAGTTTCACCCGTTCCATTTCGAACCCGGAGGCGGTGATGCGGCGCCGGCGCCAGCAGAAGTTGGAACGCAAGCTGCAGCAGTTCCGCAGCAAGGACGGCGGGCCGGACACGGGCGGCACGCTCAAGATCTACGGCGAGTCTCTTTGCCGGGACGTGCCCTACAAGACGCTGCTGCTCTCGGTGCGGGACACGGCCGCCGTGGTCGTGCGCGAAATGCTCTCCAAGTACGGGCTCACGCGCGTCGATCCATCGCAGTACTGCCTCATCCAGGTACGATACATCCATACTTAGCACCGAGGGGACTGCATAGAGGAGGCCCAATAGGGTAGTTTCCATCATCAAAGAAAACGAAAGGCATTGATTGCGATTCGTTATCTACCATTAGTGTATTCATAATATACTATTACTTGGTTTTAGATATCCCAGTTTAGACGAATGACAATGGTTAATTTAACCTCATTTGAAAAAGGCCAGATTGGCGCCCATGCGATGCCACTCCACGTGGCGTCGCAGGGACCTAGTTTCTGTACGGGTAGATAGGAGTTTTACATCGTCTGAGATTACCAATGCATGCATGAGGCACAGAGCTCAGGGAAACATCTCTTAATAATCACCTATTAAAAATGTCTATGGTCGGAAAGTTTCCTTCGTTTGATAGTGTATTAATAATCCATGTGTAAGCCAAGGGCTACCTGCTAGCAGCCTGCATCGCAGCGGAGCACACATTCTCACCTTAAGGAGTATAGAATCCCTGGGTGTTCCCTCCCTCGTTTGATATGATATTAATAATCCTTATTTAAGCCAAGCACTACCTGCTAGCAGGGTACTCTGCTACCCACTAGCAGCCTGCATCGTAGCGGCACTCATAGCCTCATACCAAGGTGGCCTCACACGACGACAGCGGGAACCAGAAATACGTCGCACGGGCTTTTCCCAGCATTCATACTTAGCCGTCGCGTTTTCGCGCGCTTGAAAATTTTCACTTTTCATTTAATCGCGAAAAATAGATGTCGTCATTTAAAAATCTTAAAGCGTGAAATCAATACTCCAGGAGTAATAATCTTTCAATTTAGGCAATAAAAAAAGTAGGAAACCACCCTATTCCATGTTTTAAAAGGCTGATTTCTGTTCCCACTTCGGTCGCATTTCAATCTGTTTTCAACATTGTCCGCGGCGTGGTGATGATTTCAGAGCGATCCATCCAGTACGAGGATTGGCTTTGGATTGTGAAAAATTTGATAGATCACATGATCATGTGTATAAATTGCGGTTAACACCCCTAACTATACCTTATTTCTCCTTTGGAGTCGGATCAATTTGTCCGACGGCGACGCGAGTGGCGACTTTTGTAAACCAATTGAAATGCGTGGTGGTTGACAACATATTCAGAGGCCGAATTGAGGATCCTCTTTTGTAATGTATGCCTAACACTTCGATGCCCAAGCGTGATCACGTTAATAACAGCGCCGGAGTCGCGTACATTTCTGCTGTTCCGGTGAGTTTTTGCTCACCCCAACTAGGCAGTTAACAACAGAAGATGAATAAAATAGTGCATGTGCACCTTTGTTGGTGTTAAGTGATGTGTATAAGAAATAGAAACTTTTTAGAAGCTTAAATTTTCACTAACAAATAAGTACAGGATCAATTGTTCATAATATATCAAGAAAGTGAACGGTTATTTTTATTTTTTACTAGGTATTTGCCATTTTTTATTATTTTTTGTGTTACCTTTCTGGTAACTTTATTTTGGATGTCTCATTATTTACAATTTAATGTGAAATTATAGGGAAAATTTCATTGATTTTTTTCATTTTTTCCTATCTTAGATATTTTCTTGCGACATTATACAACGGGACATATATTTCCTAGCAGGTACCCGAGCCCAAGTAGAGCCCGGGAAGTCGCATTTGATTATGTTGAAATATATTCCGTGCATCTTTCTCAGTTCCCAACTATGTAGCTTGTTTCTTCAACTATTTGGTCTTCATGTATGGAAAGTTCTGCCATTTAGCAGCTCCTAAAAGTACTATTAAAAATATGCATAATATATTTAAATCCCAGATTCCGGCGTTAGCGTTTGTTCCCATGTTTATTTATAAATAAATATAATTAAAAAAATGATGACCTGAAATTCTAATCCTCACGAAGGTGTAGTATTGTGATTGTGAAAAAATTTTTTTGGAATTTCACTTGGTAATGTTTTTCCATGCCAAATAAAAATTGTTTGGGGGTTAAAATGTTGACCTCTAGCCTTTTTGACTGCTGCTCAGCCACCTTGGGACCCTATATTAGTATTTAATCTGAAGCTGATTATTCTTGAATGAACGAGTTTTTTCAGATTCCCCACGAACTTAATTTTTATACGCAATGCGTTCCAATGGTACACACTTGAGATTGATGTGCCCACGAAGAAAACAGTCGGTTTTGGAATTCTGTTTCTAAGTGGAACGTGCCAAGAATGATCTAGTTTTATTCGACTTCTCTGTATGTGAATGTAAACTCTTGTTGACTGTGAATTTCATCGCTGTAATTTCAATTCGTCCTCAGGTCAACGTTCTCGGACCGGACAGCGGAGTGGACAGCAGCAAAGAGTACCACGGTGGGACGAACAGGGAATACATCCTGGACGATGACGAGTGCCCTCTGGCAATCTTGATGAATCATCCATCTTCTCGAGGTGAGTGCAATACCTCCTTTCCATTTTTTTCATCATCTCTTTTAGGTTTTTGGGACCGCTTTCTGAGAACTTTTGGGAAAGAGATGATTCCCTCTTTTATCGAGAGATCGGTCTTTTATCGTGACGCATTACTTGTTTATGCGTAAGATCAGGAATATTTTAAAATTTCAAACGTTAATAATTTTCTGGGAAGTTTTTATTTCTTGTCCTTTGGAATAGAAATTCTTTATTTTCTCAAGCATAAGGGAATTAAAAAACGGAAATCGAAAAAGTTTCAACAGAAAATGTCAATCAGCCGTACTTTCAGAACGACGAAGCATCGAAAAAAGCCGCGACACAACGAGAGACCTGCGCGAGTGTATTAATTAAACCTGCAGGAATACGTTATTAATGCTATTAAACAACTTATTTGAATACATTTGAGAGATCATAGTAAAAGTAAAACATTTAATTTCAGCATTTAAAACGAGAAGGTTTGCGGTGAAACTAGTATTTTTATTTTCAGGGTTCTGGGGGGCGAGGGTATGTGTTGTATCTGCCTTTATCCCCCCTTAGTAACGCCCCTGCATATGCTATTGCATTGAAATTTTCAGGGTTTATGGAGGAGACCCTTATCAACATTTTCCTGTATCTCCTATTTGATTACCTCAGGATTTTTACACGCATAAATCGTCAAGAAAAATGAAATACACGGCCTGTCGATCGCGAGAAATGCGTACTCTTAAAAAAATGGTGAGGCGTCATCGTCTCCGCAGTCCATTTGTATCCCCGAAAATTTATGTTTCCTGAAACTCCTAAGGTAATTAGAATCAAATTGTAATTCCTTATCGTGTTATCAAAAAGCTATCATAATAGATGCAGTACCGTTCGCTACATTTGCCGATTCGCCCTGTGACGGGATTGTTACTGAAAAAAATACGTAACATTTCCGATGTGGAAGCGTTTACGGGAGTGGTTCAGTCATGTTTCATCTAGGTGTTAATAATATCGGCTATATAAAATACTAATTCGTGTAGTTTTGCCCCCATTTGATGTTTGTCTGAAGTTATATCGATGCGAGCCGATTAATTCAGTTTTTTTATCGCGCCTTTGTTATCAACTGCCTGTTTTTCAAACTCTTTATCAATGTCATGCGAGTTACTCGTGCGATTTGAGTTGTGTTAAGGTAAATACAGCAATTGAAATTAATGCTCGATAAAATCATATATGCGACATTGCCGTATTTTAAAAATTCTTTCTTACCTGTCGGAGTGACCTCTCCGTTGAAACTTCATTTCCCTAAACGCTATGTAAGTTTCGCGAACGGCGCGCAGTGCGTCGGAGGGAATGTACCCGAGGCGCTGTCGAATATTTTACCCAGTGCATATTCTCGGTGGAAAACGACACCATCGTTTCCATCACCTGGCCAGTTACTTCTCTCTCCTCTCTTTTATGTGCGGCTGCTTGCTGTTGCCTGGCCTTTTTCGAGTTCGTTCCCCCTGGTCATTCAAGGTCGCCTCTGTTTGTGTTTTGAATGTAACTGCCACCTACCGCCCGCCAGGCCAAACACTTTCACCGTCGGGTATCGTATGTAGTTCATCTTTTCTCCGCTCGTGGCGCGTAAGGTCGGAGGCGTAGCGCGTTTGGCCTTCGCGCGCATTTTCCTTGTGGCGTATACCATTCGCATTGAGAGAGCAGAGGTCAGAGAGGTTTTCTGGGGTTATAGGCGCTCGATTTTGTAAGTTAGCCTGGTAGCCTATTTTATGATCGATTTCAAAACATGATATTTGATAAAAAAATTATGGATTTTTGAACTATATGTTTTTGGAAATATCGATGGCAGTGGACCATTACCGCTCCACTGGCTATCCAATATTTGCTTTGTTTACATTATCCATTATTTTATATCAGAAAATCCTATGTGAAACATTTCACAATATGAAACAATATTCCCATTGCTACTAACTCGTGGTATTGCATAGTGTTTCTGAAGCTAGTTGCACCGTCACCATTTTTTAAGCTTCTCTTTGGTAAATTATAAAACCGGTGACACGTATTATGTCATGTTTTTTGTACTTTTATCAAAATCCTTTATTTCGTAATCATTTTATTAATCCTAAATATTTATCCTTTAACCTTTTGCTCAAAATTGACCTTGCCGCACAAAAGGTGTAACCACTAACTTAATTCAATAAATATCATGAAACTCTAAAGGCACGACGCATAAAATACGATTGCAATTTTTGTTATGATTGGTTGCTTCAGTTACTCATCAGGAATTTGATGTAATTCCCGAAAATCATGTCTTAACAATTTTATTATTGCTTAAATTATACTTTTATTTGTGTATACATCGTATGTATGGACAGTTTCTACTCATTCGCTGAGGAAGTAGTTTATATTACCCATTTCAGGGTGTATGTTTATATTATTTTTTATTGCTTCGCGTGTTAAGGATTAAAATTTTAAAAAAATATTATATATCGCATTTGAGCGAACAATTTGCGCGACTCATTGTTATAAACTGATAATTTTCTATATTTTATGGGAGCATCTTTGGTATTTTAGTTTTTCTTGTAAGGTATTTGGATTGGTAGTCAAATGTTTTGACAATGATTATCTCTCGAAAGATACATTTTGTGAAAATCCTTGTGAATAACTATAAATAATCGTTGAAAATGGTGTGCCGAAGAAATAAACACGCCAAACCTCTTCAGTCTATGGCGGTAATTCTAATTGGGTATTGGAATCGCTACCTGAATAAATGGCCAGGGAATTTAAATTTTATTTCCTCATTGTTTCGGTTGTCCTTCGCTTGAAGCCATTTCTTTATATTGTTGGGAGAGCTGGGCTACGCCCACTAACTGAGCTCAGCGCCGGAACTGATTTCACGGGACATTTTTGCGACGTTGTATGCTCGGGTAGTCGAATATATTGTGGACTTCCTTCGGATTATGTTTTGGCTGCCGTCTCCTGCATAGAAATTCAAATTCACCATTATTTAAATACAGAATATTTTGGAACGTCATTCATATCACGGAACTAATTCGTTAAGTCTCGAACAACACAAATTGAGCCTATTTTGAAATAAAATGCAGAGGTAACCTTGAGCACATTTTGCTTCGTATGACATTTCCATGAATTCCTTTTGGAAAATTTCCTCGTTGTAATTGAGCCAACTATGTTTAAAAATTACTCTTACGAATGCTCTCCAGAACCCAAGAATGCGGAATGTTGTTAAGGTTTAAAAGCGTTTTGGCAAATCAATTTCATTGAATTAATCTATTAGTTAGTGGCAATCACGACGGTTATCTCCAGAGATAATACTTTTCTCTTATCTACAGCTTTTAGTTTCCTTGTTTTGTCGTCCATAGTGGCAGTTATTGTGACTTTGCTTGACGGTTTTGTTATTTAAATCACTCCCGTTTTGTCTGTAATCTGTTACGACGTGGAAATTCGATTTCATGTCGGCCATAACTGTTGCGTCGTACTAATGTTCAGCCTTATTTCTGGCTTAGGTGCATAGTCTTCAGATGTCAAATATTCCGCACGTTTTTGCAGCCTTCACGTACGTGTTATTTGTACCGAAGACCTTAATCGGTAGAGAGATAATGAGGGTCGCGTATGATCTTGATCTTTCCCCGCTTGCTCTTTGAATTGACGCTTTTCCGTCCGTCTTCCTGCTCGTGTTAGTTCACTCAGCTTGTGTGTAGAGGACTCCGGCGTCTGCGCTGCTCGTCTTGTTCTTGATGGCTGTGTCCTCGCGGTCGAAGCCGGTTTGAATAACCTTCCGATGCGTAATATCCCGTCACTACTTTGGTTTGCCGGGTAGGGACAGTTGCCACGAATTGCAGGGGAGTGGAATCGAGTTTTGGGCGACTTGAAAATTTTTTTGCGTAGAGTTAATCTTTGTTTGGTGGACCTAAAAAAGAGAAGTGTTTCATATTTCGTGACAATCATGTTACGGTGGAAATTTAATAGCTTCTAATAATACCCTGCACCTTTAGTTTTTATGTAATTTTGAAATCAGCTTCCGTTGTCATTCACAACATTTTCTTTTGGAAAAATTCCCCTGGACCGCGAACCGAACCACAGACCTTTGGGCTATCTCCTATCTTCATGAACCTCGGTAAACCTCCAGAGGAATAATAAACGTTGATTGCATTGTGGAGTGGGTAGGAATAAAGGTCCGTGGTTTGAAATCGGTTCATTGGAAATTTTCCCATGGGAATTTATGAGAATTCCACCACCGCAGGTTTTTAGTATATTACACTTCTATCGTAACGTTGGCCGATACTAATGATTTTATCATAATGTTGTTACTGATATGTATGAAAGTGTCAACTGCAGTTTATTCACAGTAATCATTGCATATTTTCTCCGAATCCTTAGCCCGTATTTCCCAAGTATTTATGGTGTTGCAATGCAAAATTGTCACAACTAAGCGATATCTTGCTTTTTCCAAGACTACGAAATTGTTTTTCATATCCAAATTGGTCAAGCTTTGTATTTTTGGGTTAGTTTAATATTTATGGCAAGGAAGGATGAAAATGTTGGAAATGAGGGGTCATTGCATTAATATTAATTCTTACTTTTTAGAGTTCAGATCATATCAACATGGGAATGAATTAGCTTTTACTCCATGATCAATGTTGTCAAACGGCAATTTATTATTCATTAGTACTTACTTACGCGGTATTAATTTGGGGGATTAAGGTTATTCGAAAATGAAAGATAGGAAGTCCTTTGTGGAGTAATTGAGGAACACAGCTTAGCGCGGACGAAAGACGAAAACATATTCGCTGAGAATAGTTTTTATTGTGAATTAAAAACGGAAGTTTAATTTCCCTGGGAAGTGAGGCTGAGATAATTAATGCTTAATTTACCTTAAGCACGGTATAATGCATTTTCGATAAAAAAGAAATGGATGTGTTTACAATGTGTCAATCAATATCTTTGCGCGGGTTATAAATTTTATTTGAAAATTCAGGGAGCGATATGAACTTAGTTTTTACGATCTTGTATTAAAAAAGAACGACGAGAGAAATACGATACCATTCTGGCTTACGCCGGGTATTTGATTGAAGAGTTTACCCTTCTAGATTTTTGGGGAAATTCCGCGGGGATATTCACTAAGAACCCAAGGTCTAGGGAAGTGCGTGCGTAGATGGCTGAGCGATGATGACGGTGATGTATCAGTGTCGGGGTGTTTGTGATAGCGATAGCCGTAATTCAGCGCGGCGGGGAAGAGTTTGCCTTTCGAGGATGTTGGAAGAAGCCTTGAAGGTGGGCTTAAGGGTAGCGCCCGCTCATTAACGAGTGGATAAACATGAGTCTGTTAATTGCGCGCCGCTGTTAGGGTGTGATAGGGTGCACCGAAAATAGACGAGAGTTTTGTCATCAAACGACGGCCGCGATAGGTGAACGGGAAGCGGTCCAGAAAATAATTAAACGCGCGGGATATTAATTTTAAGGCTTTTCGATGCCATCAGATGTAGATTACAACGCACTTGAAAAATAAATTGAACTATATGAAGGCAAAAGCGATTGTAGCACACGAGTCAAACCGTGAAGAACACGCAATAAATTATGCTAGAAAAACTTAAAATTTGTCAAATTGTTTTAGAAAAATGTAAAAATGGTCGAAATAGGAATGCTATCTGGCCAGCCAGTCAGCAGGTCATTTTGATTGATATTGTATCAGGTAATTTATTGGCCAAGTTAGGTTATTGGTTGGATACGACAAACAAATATTACTCTTTGCCCCACCTAACCACAACTCGTAATTTTTTTCTCTCTCCGTTCCAACATTTGTCTATCACTCATAATTTTATTTTGCAACTCTTTTTTTCCTCATTCCTTTCTCCGCTTATGTCACACTTTCCCTCGTATCACAGTTTTTTCTATCACATCCTCAGCACACGTTCATTCTTGAATCATCCATCTAATTTATTCTGTTACTTATCTTGTATTTTCATTTTTTTGTGTTTTTTTACTTTACATACTTTTCGCTGCTGATTTTCTCCTGCAACCATTCTTGAGTTAGAAAGCTATTCTGGCTTATTGTTCGTAGAAAATTGTGTTAGGTTATTTGTAATCGAAAATGGTATTGGATGCCCGATGTTTCTCCGATCACGGCCTCGCATATTGTGCTATCAAATCATTTCAATTATCAGAAAGTATTATGCAGTTAACTGATTATTAAAACATGAGACCAGAGTTTATTAGCAGGGCTTAGGAAAGTTTTTCTTTAATTTCAAATTAGTGGGAATACGGAAGTTTCTTACAATGTTTCTCATCTCTTGATTTCAGGGGGATTCATAATTCGCCCTTCTCTGAATTATCATTTTTGAAATTCATGCATAGCTATTTATGGGTACATATCTGCGTATGATTTCAGTGCAATGCGGAAGTTCTTTCTTCTCGGAATCGAATACAGTAACATGACGCGTGTCAGCATCCACGTGACCACCGGTATGATGATGCTCGGTTCACTTGATAAAGTCGATTGTATGAACCGCATTGACTCCAAAAAAACAGAATGTGCTAACGTTTCATTCCTTTTATTGCAAGCCAATCGTCAGAAGCGGTTTAATCAAAAATTTCCGTATGATAGTGATACTCTCTATTGAAAATCGTTGCGCGACAGAACATACGGGCGGCTGAATCCGATTAATTTTTTTCTATCCTATCAAACGCTGGTTGCAAAGTGTCATCTTCAGATAACAGTACTACTGTTTGCCTCCTCTGATTTTGGCATGGATTTATTTTTATAAACCAATTTTTCGGGCTAACGAAAACCCCGGCAGATTGAAAGAGAATTGATGATCTATCGGGTTTGATGTCAGAAAACCAGTTTTTGACCGCCTATAACGGCTAGCGATTGTATTTTTGGTCTGGTGTTCAGAAAAGTCACATATATTTAATTTTTTTCCAATATTGGAAGAAGCGGTTGAGTTGTTCATTGACCGTTGTCAAGACTATTGAAATGATTTTACTTCTTTGAACTGTGGTATTGGCGTAGCTGGACATAATGTGTTTTGCCAATGTTTTTTGTAATTCCCAGTTTCTGTTCCGTATATTCCGTCACTAGCATGATCAGACTGGGAAAATCTCCCTTTTACGGTATGCCTTTTATGAGTCATTATTCTCCGGAATTACTTTTCAGGGTTACTGCATTTCCTTCTATGCGTTTTGCGGCTTTTTTCGATGTAGTGGTTTTATGCTATCGGATATTGGAAGGTCGATAAAATTAACTCCGTTTACTGGTCAAGACGTAATTCTGGCGTCGCTATGTCTACTTTGATTTAGGATCTGGCCGTATTTTAGTTATTGTATTTGAGTTTTTACGCCTGCTAAGGCCAGTTATGTTCTTAAAAGTGATCCATTCCATTTTAATATTGTATTTTACCGATGTATGTCCAACGGGACTGGTAATCAAAATGCAGAGCTCGATGAAAGGAATTGTGAGGGACAATTGGGCAGCTGGGTTTGCTTGTACCAAAAAAATTAGCTTTGACTTATCGGTTGGTAATTGTCATTTTGCCGCAACACGGTATTACTCCTTCTAAATAATTGATTATTATCTCTCCTAAGACCATGTGTCAATTATTCATAAGTGACCTGACACAGTGAATACAAGCGTCCGTTTAAAGTGCGGAAAAAATCGCAGACTGTAATAATTTATTATGAAAAAAGTAAAAATGACTATATTAACGTTTATAGCGCTTGTGAGTGAACAAGGTTTTTGTACAAGGTTTTATGGTCACGGAAAACCTTGTAATTGGTTTCAGTTTTGTACTCCCTAGGCAATTTAATAAGAATTATCACATCGTGAGACTCAGCCTTACTTTGTGACTTCCACTTGCTCTGTAAATAATCTATCTGATCAATCCTTAATACGAAATTCAAGGAATTTCGTTATACGGAAATATTCGTCTCCTTAACTTGGTGTGATTGTTCGTATTGTTGTTTAAATTCTGACGTTTAAATTTAATGCTGTAGAAATTGATCATATGTTCTTTCGATTGTTGAAAGTATTTATTGTGAAAAACTTAATCTTGGGAATTCGGAAAGCTTCCATCCCATATTATTAAAAACAGGGAACGAAGGTCGTGCTGCCTGCAGTCCATGTTTAAAATATTTATTTCGTGCTCACCTTTAAGGTTGAAGTTTTAGTGAAAATTGTGGACTTCACAAAAGTAAAAATTCTAAAACTGTCGGGAATTTTTTTTTGGGTCAAATATTACTACTAGACAAATCGAAAAAAATATTTATTGCCTAAAATAGTGATCCTAAAAATAGGAAATTATTCGAAATCAAGAGTACTCAGTCTCATAAATATAAAAAAATATCAAGTATTTGTTCAAGTTTCGGTTTTTGAATCTTGCCCTAGAAATTTGTAGCATAATAACGGATTTTATCGTCAATTAAATTGGCGCATGCCAGCGTTACCAAGGAATGGTGGACCAGGTAAACGTTATTGGGAAACCATGGGAAACTCACTTTTCAGTTTTTATTGCTACCACACTGTGGCAGTACCACAGGTTGGTGGAGGCATCAACGCCAGTGGATGAGTGACGTGGTTATTGACTTGCCAATATCCCTTATTGTAGGTTTTCTGTCATTCTTTCCCGTGAAATTGGATTGTCATTCACGTTTCCCACGAAGCTCGCCTTCTCTCCGTTTCTCGATCAATTTTTCGGACACACGTTTAATAATCGGCCAGCTTGTTTGCTTCCACATTCAAGGAAGAAGAGGCCTCCCTTATTTCTTGGCATGGGTGAAAGGGGAGGCTTTGTGGGTCTAGAGAGTAGGGGATTGAAACACGTGCTTCGAAGGAATATCCAGAAAGACTGCTCCAATTGCATTAAGAGCTCGAAGCTATTATGATGTGAAAGCGGAGCACTTTTTGAAGGATAGCTTTTATCTTTCTCCTGTTTACTGTTACTTTATCAGACTCCTCAAACGTACGGCAAGAATGGGTAGAAAATTTTAAATATTGAATTATTTTCCCTTTAAAATCTCGTCCTTAATTTTCTGAGTTCTTAATTATTATGGAATAATTCCATTAAATTAATGATAAACCGTTCTCCTTTTTTCAATATATTTTTTATCGGAACTTAGGTAGATGACGCCATTTTAATTGCTATCCACCCGCAAATACTACCCTATTGAGCTGTACATGTATTTAATTAATTTTTACCATTTATTATATTAGATGCGATCGCTTTGACGATAAGATATTCGATCCAATTGAGTTCTGGGGGCATTTTGAGGATCTTTCGACCTTGACTTTAATCTGTTATCCCCCTGGCTTATTATTATAGTCATTAGTGGAGGAAGGTCAACACCCACCCCTGGTTTTTGTTCGCCTTCTTTCAATTTACTGAAACAAGCCGTCCCCCGCCAATCTATGGAACTGTCCTCATTTCAGAAAATGAGCTTGCTCACTCAAATAAATTTCTAATTAATGTTGCGGCCAGTGGCATAACCAGGAATTTCGTTCGGGGGCTCCAAAACCAGGGACAAAATTTTTGAAAAACAGGGTGCTAAGTAGAGAGTTTTAAAATAATTTTAACACTTTTCAAAATCGAAAAATTTCATTTTTTCAAATAAATCTGTTACAAAATTTTTCTTTTTCAATATTTTGTTTTCTTTTATTTTGATGCAAAGTAATTGTTTTTATATTACGGAGGGTGGGGGAGGGTTCGGACCCCTCCGAAACCCCCCTCTCTACGCTACTGGTTTCTGGTTTCAGCTTTTGATTCTTTATTTCCGCTGAGCACTTGACAAAGATTGCGAAACATTTTATGTTTTACCGTAATACAATCTAAAGTCCATTTTCATTTTTGTAATTAATCAAAGAATATAATTAATTGTTTGAATGAAGATCTAATTTCATGCCTGCATCTTTAGATTATTAATATAGGAGGTCAAATGATATTGGCCCCAAAATAAATATTGGTCTATGCCTCCCAAAAATAATGGAAGACCCTTTCAAATAAAAAAAGTTGCTTAAAATCTGTATTTAAAGTATTCTTCCAATAAAAATCTTTTATATTGGAAACTACCGGCTATTTTATGTCTTCGTGGTAAACAACCAACCGTTCCTTCTATTGGCTGCTGCCCATATTCCTTCGTTTAACTTTCATTCTAGCTTGGTATAGGAAATATTACTCTTCTGTGGGTGTTAAAGAAATCATAGATTGAAGGCGTCAACGTCACTGAGTACTCATTCATACAGCTGCGTGCATACTCATGTACCCCCTTTTATTCTGTGAATTGAGTCGTGGTCCGAAAGGAAGCAAACATCAGTCCGAAATAACTGTGGTGTATGTTTTGGAATATGGGAAAAGGACACGGAATCAGACACTGTTACGAGGTAATTTTAGCGTCCTCGTTTCGAGCGGGGGGAACGCAGGATAAATTTTTCAGGGCCCAAGTTCTTATTTATGGTTCTTGGAGGGATATTTCAATCGTACGCGACCTTCCTTCCCATCGATTCCCTATTGTAAACCGAGACGGGGTTTTTCTCGACCACACCGACGCAGTGGGACTTTTGAAAGCATGCCGTGAATTTGTTCTCATCGCAATCGGTTATAGGTTTTCCGGCAGTTCATCATCGCTCATCACTTGTCTTTTCGGTATAGGAACGGGAAAAAATATATATTTTCCTTATGAAGCGATCCGATAACACGTGACGTAGACCGATGAAGCGAAGGCAAAATACGGATGATATCGGAACATGGATTTCGTTTTACCTTTCCCAAAAAAAAATCCTGCAAAGTGATCTCTTAAGCTCTCTTGACATGAGAACTCATTGTCCGAAATCAGTTATCCATCGATCTTTCCACGGAATAAGACTCGGCCGTGATCTCAGAATTTGCGATAGTGTCGCATGCATTAATTTTTATGCGCTAATTGTTCTCATTCGTATTAATACATCGTTTGCGTATGTCTTTTTATATTGTCGGTGGGTACGTGTAAAAACATTTGTTATAGAATGAAGTGTTAATTGCCTTTAGTAATTTACTGCAGTTTATTTATGATTAGTGGAATTGGTAGCTTTCATAAGGATAATTATTGATATTTTTGCTCTTCGATTAATAACTATGTGGAAGACACCCATATGAACGGGTATAAACCTTTTTTCGGAAGCAGTGCACGGATCTCATCATGTATTTCCCCAGGATCGGAACCAATTTGGTATACACTATTTCGATATTATGGTCTTAAAGATAACCGAGTGTGGTACTTTTAGTATTTAATGGAACTTATTCCACGGTTGTATTATGTGTATATTTATCTTTATTTAGCCTTTATTTAAATGTTATTATTCCATTCACATTCCCTCATTATTCTGATCCATTTGATGTTAAGGAATTGGTAAATTTGTTGCTTACCTGGAGGGATTTTCCATTACAGGAAAAGTGAAAGTTGCCGTTAATTCAGTAAAAGGAATTTGTGAAATGACCGAGGTGTCAAAACCGTGCTTTCAGCCTGAAGTTGACAGTTGTTGAAGCTGGGGTCTTTTTAAAATAAATTGAGTGGGATTTAAGCGGTAAAATGTTTTTCTCTTCTTCAAAATATTATTTATATTCGGATTTGATTTCGTTCCTTTAATTAAGGCGGCTAAAGTATTTGAAATTGCGCAAAATATTTTTGCTTCCCTCTTTTGGTAATAAACTTAGAAATTCCGGAAAATGCTTTGTTTGCAATTTACTTTTGGAAAAAATTGCCCCGATCTCCTAGTTCTGTCTAGATTGTTGATTAAATGTGAGCTTACGGTGAGGAATTGGGCCAATTCCTAATATTACGGTCTCGGCACGGCATTCGAGTGTCGCCATCGGCTCATCCATAGAGATTCTGCCTAAGTAAATTCTCTATGCGTGAAATGGAATTCAAGGGGTTGCTTAGTGATGTATGGATTTCATCTTAATCCATTTCTAGATATAAAAGATTGGAAGCTGGGTTATGGGATATTGCCATTGCTTTGAACCTGTTTCACGCGGCACTAGATGTTATTTATTTTGAGAATCGTCTGCGTGAAACGTGCTTGTTAATTTGTGGGAGCAAACTTTATCAAACTTTTATTTGTATATAAGATATAAATTCTTTAAATAGTTTGGCGGGAATAACAGGTGGTGAAGTGGATGGAGAGAAAATAAGGAACTAGGAAGTTCTATACATGGTGGCCGCCCTATTCCCAGCACTTCCTTGTTCCTTTTCCTCTCCGTCCGTTTCCTCCTCTTCTCTCTCTTCTATTACCCAATCTCAAAAGCCCTTGGTCTTTTCTCGTCCCCTTTCATCAACGTCCATGTTTACGTGCTGTACTCAAGATCGGGCTCTTCACTAGCCTTCTATTTAAAATCTTACGTTAGGATCCTTTCATTAACTCTTCCTAAGCCATACGTGCCTCCTCCGCGGAAATTATTCTCTCTTAGATATCTTTACGGTTGTGTCCGTTTTCTTCAGATGTTCTTCTCAATTACTTCAATCTGCTTCACCTACTAGTTTGTGCCACCTACCTTTATGTCAGGCCTCACATTTACGGAAGAAATTTATGTGAAGAACGTTATGATTTCTTTTTAGTAAAACATGTTTTACGTTTCTGGAAGCCTATCAGTTGAACGTATTGCTATATATCTCTTCAAATGACTGCATTGCTTTTAACTTGTTTCCCCTTTTTTGTGGCTTCATCAATGCGTATTTAATTCACTGATTCAAGAAATATTCAGTTATTTGCTCCTTTGGAAACATGGCTTCGAAGTATAATTTTTTAACGCAAAGTGAACATTTGACATCTAAAATATTTAGCTGTCAAATTTGTTATATTTTCGCATCACTTAAAGGGAATTCGTCACATTTGCAGCCTCGTCTAGTCCTATTATTTTATCCACTTTCTTGTGGTATAATTCTCCTTGAAAGGAATAAAATCGCCTCCTGTATCTCCCAATTCGGCGATCGAATTCCATCTCATACGCATTGTTCAATATTCGGCCAATGCCTTTCCTCGAATTCCTAAATGCCACTCTGATCTGCGGAATCGATCGATCTCATTCCAATTTCGCCTGGAATATACACCCGGTAATGGTCCAGCTGCTAGTGAATCTTGTACTACCTCTTCAGCGGAATTTGACGTGCGAAAAATCGCTCTTAGGGGGCAAATGGCACAACAAGTGTAAAGGGACCATTGTTACTTTTTCAGTGTTAGTGAAGGATCCTTTGGGCATCTAGCGCGCTTTTACGTTGTGAATGGAACGATTACTGCAGGATACGGTCGATCCACGTTACATTTTTTCCCCTCGCTTAATTAACGCGCGCCAAAAATAAATCGATTGTTGTCTTCCGCCCGTCATATTTTTCACCGTTTTTTCACGGAGCGCGCTCAATCCAGCTTTGGTGGTGTTTCCGCGATTCATTCATTCTCTTCGCTCTCGCTGCTTTAATTTGGTACTCTGGAGGTCAGGGGAGGGGGAGGGGCTCGTATTTGCGGATAGTGAGCGTCACCTGCGTCCGGCAGATATCTCTCCGTGAAGGCTGGACGTCCTCGCCCCATCCCCCTCCCGAAAAGAACCGATTTGGTACCTCAGCGGGACGGGCGAATTTGTGAGTGAGCTGCCGAAGTCCCCCTCCCCTACTCATCGCCAGTTGGGATGACATAATTACCGATTCTATTTTCGGTTTGTGCAAAATTAGGATTTGCCTTCGTTTTCGTCGAAAATTGAGCTTGTATAAATTTACCTCGTCTAGAAACTTGCGTTGTTAATATTTATCTAGGAGAAAAATTTGCTCTCTGATATCCATTTACTGTTGGAGTGGTGAGCCTTTCTTCGGTGTTGACTGTAAATAGCTCCCGAAAGCGTCGACCTTTCATTGGTTAATTAATTAGTGCCAAATAGGTTTAATCATCGGTATCGTGAGTACCTATCCCTTTACTTCTATGTGATATCTTCGCCATTTCTCGGTTTAATTACTAATATACCGGAAACATAATGAAGATACACTTTTGTATGTTCCACAAGAGTTTTTAATACCGACCCAGGTTTCGGCAGTACACACTGTCATTATCAAGGTGAATATACAAAAATGCTGCGAGCTTATATATACCTTAGGGAGAGGGGGGTTAAGACAGGGCAGTCAGCAGAACTGATAATAAAGGGGAGGAGTGGGAGGGGTACAAACTAATATACCGTATTGAATCCAACTCGCAATGCTTTTTATATCTTCTACAAGAAGACAAGTTTGAAATTGATCGAGCAAGGAGGCATCGCAAGAGTGATTTTCGGGTCCTAAATGCCGATGTTTTTATTATGAAACAATGATTTGAAGACAAAATTGGTAGCACTGAATAGGAAGTTTCTGTGTAAGAATCATCCCGTGAAGAAGAACCTGATACGGTATATATTTCATAAAGGGAATCCCAACGCAACGCATTCGTATAAAGCACAACAAAAACAGAAGTTTACATTCAGTTTTACCAACTTTTTCTTTTGAAAGTTACAGTCGCGACATTTAAATTGCGGATGAACTTATTTTCTGTTGTTCTTTCTCGTAGATTTTCAATTTAAGAGAATAAATTAGCCGAGATAAGTTTCTCAGCATATTAAGTTAGTAGTTTTGTACAACTGGTGCTGTAGGGCGCCTGGAGTTCGTGGATGCAGGGCTTAACGAGTGTGTATGTAGACACAAGGGTTCAAGCGTATTTAGTTACAGGACTTTAGGCCGACTGTATCAGATACCTCTTACGTAATCTGTCGATTTTTTTCCGTCCACCCACTTCACTCTCTCCCCCAGCACACTGCGCCAAATTGCCGTTCGCTTTCTCGCTGGCCTTCGCTGATAGATTCCCTTTCAAAGCCTCAGCGCTTGCTCCCACCGTCTCGACATGTAGACGTAGGAACGACGCGTCGCGTTTCGGCGGTGATCTATGGATATTTCACTTTTTTCGCCGACCATCCTTGACAAAAGGGAAATTTCAGGCCCCATTCCGCGCTTTCAAACTACCGTCGAAGACCGGACCCTGAGTGGAGATTGGAGAAATGAATATGATGCACTAATAGAATTGTAGAAGGTTACACGGGATTTCCACCGGGTCAGGTTCTCCAACTCCATCTCGGCCGACGTTTCGATGGGCGAGTTGTCTATCGTCTTCAGGGCATGTCGAGTCTTGAAAATCGTCCTCCTTATATATGGATGACGGCGGTATCAACCGGGGCAGGTGTTGTGTAATTAGTAATCAATCATCAATCGCACAACACCTGCAATTGTATTGGTAATCAATCACCAAACACACAACACCTGCCCCGGTTGATACCGCCGTCATCCATATATAAGGAGGACGATTTTCACATGCCCTGAAGACGATGGACAACTCGCTCATCGAAACGTCGGCCGAGATGGAGTTGGAGAACCTGACCCTGTGGAAACCCCGTGTAACCTTCCACAAATATGATGTACTGTAGGATTATTAAAGGTATACTGTGGGTTGAGGTGGTTTTACATTAAGCACTTTTTGAATCCTCCCGGCCTGTCGTTAGTCTCGCGCTGAAAATTCCTCTCGTGGTACCACCGAAGTTTCATTGGTACGTGTCCTGGAGAAGACTTTCGCGTACCAATGACTCTTTGAGCTGCACTACAACGGGGACTATTGCTACGATTTGTTACTGCGGTGATTTTCAATTACTCCCTGTAGGATCACCCATGCGAGATAGGTTGAAGGGTATTAGCGAGATGCAAAGTAGTCTCCACGTGATAGTTTCACGTGAAGCTAATTGTTCAAATTCCGAAAAAGCTTGATTTTATTTAGGGGATGTATTCCTAACGCTGTCATTGAAGAGGTGATCACAGATTTTGGAGGATCTTCTTGTACGACTGAGTTAATAATATTGCCACCCGGCGTATGTAGCATGAAAATTACTGAGCTTTATAAAATATTCTTGATGTTGGAATGAATTACTCGTATATTCGTAAAGGTTATTCTTAATTTAAAGATAAAGGGCCATGCTAAATTCCAAGAAAATGTTCTTTATTTAGGAATACTCCCTTACGACTGCCATTCTAGTGGGATACCATCCCAATATGTATAAGAAATTATCCTGGATATGCATTTAGGGCCAACTCTTCGTGTGCGCCTCACGATTTAAGTAAATATTTTTTCCAGTGATTGTATTTGGGATACCCTACCATCTCTTTCCTGGAACTCTGGAATGTGGGATGTGTTTCCAAATAGAGATGGCTTCTACAATAGGGTGGTTTACTATTTTTTTATAGCCTAAATCGAGAGAGTATTACTCCGGGAGTACGTATTTCACGCTTTTAATTTTTAAATGACGATATCTAATTTTCGCGAAAAAATGAAAAGTGTAAATTTTCAAGGGCGCGAAAGTGCGACGGCTAAGTATGAATGCTATAAAAAGCCTGTGTGACGTCATACTGGTTCCGGCTACCGCCGTGTGAGGCCACCTTGGTGCGAGGCTATGAGCGCTGCTACGACGCAGGCTGCTAGCAGGAAGCGCTTGGCTTAAGTAAGGATTATTAATACCCGTAGGGCGAAGGAAATTTTCCAACCATAGGTATTTTAATATTTGATTATTAAGAGATGTTTCCCTGAGCTCTGTGCCTCATGGATGCATTGGTAATATCAGACGATGTAAAACTCCGGACTACTGACATAGCATCTGGGCCCCTCACGTCACGTGGGGTGTCATCGCATAGGTGCCAATCTGGCCTTTTTCAAATGAGGTGAAAATTAACCATGAACATTCGTCTAAACTGGGATTTCTGAAACAAAATAATTCTTATAACATGAATACACTAATGGTAGGCAACGAATCTGAATCGATGCCTTTCTTTTTCTTTGATGAAGGAAGCTACCCTATTGCCACGAACGGGGTCTTACCATGATGGGGAAGGGATGGATGGAATTGATTATATTAATTATTCATGAATATCGGTGGTTTTCAGCGAATGCAGTGCTCATAAGTCCGAAATTTCTTTTGACTTGAGCGATCGGATTGCGCGACTGCGGAGCACGAAAGTTGAACGGGGATTTGAATGGTGGCTCATCGATAAATGACGTCCCGCGTCCTTTATTTTGGGTTTTATTTCGTTCGGTATATTACCTACGCCGTTCATGTTTTTTTTTCTTCCTTTGAGCGACGATACGCTTGATGAGGCTCTTTGTTCGTCGGTTTCAGCGATTAATAGCCTGTAATGAATCCGCTGCATGAGTTGTATTGTCATCGGTGAATGAGGAGGTGAATAGCGGCTCTGTCATTGCGGATGGATCTGGTCGATGCTGTAATCGTAGGTGCCCGCAAAATTGGATTAATTGAGGACGAATATTCTTTTTACTCGCGCTTCACTCGTGACGAGTTGAATTTATAATTTTCTCGTTTCATACGTGTGCGAAATTTTTGCGTGCCTTGAGCTGAAAAAAATAGAATCGATTTGGTGAACAAAGCAAGCCAGAGTGGGTGTAGGATATATTTTTAATTATCTATTATGCGATAGGCTTAGAAATATCGTCCAAACTTAGCTAATTAGTGACACCAGGCTATCGAACGGGAAAAAAGTATTTATCTAAATTAACAACGCCATCCTCTAAGGAATGAATTAATAAAAGCCCTGGAGAAGAGTGCTGCCATCTGCATGAACACAAGTGTTATGTCAAAAGTATGCCGCATTTTGAAAATACATCTCATTTCTTTCACTAGCGATATTTGAAGTTTGCAAAATTATGGTAAATATTTCCACACGTCCTCATTTACCTTTGTAAATAGTTTTAAACCATGCTATGATGTACATTTCAGGGCTAATATTTTCGAACAGAACGATTTGATTAATTATTACCAAGGGTAGACATTTTATTCGTAGGACCGTGACAAGCTTGGATGATCATAGGCAGGTTGTATGCGTGTATGGTGGTGTAAGACGAGTTTATCGGTTCTGTATCCCCTCCGGCGACTTTTCATATACTCTGCTGGAGGCTCCAGGGTCGTTGGGCGGGTCTTTTTGACGGTCGGGAGTGGTCCAGCTCAGCGCGACGGTGGCGCCCGCTGCCTCTCTCTGCGGTAACCGTTTACTTCCGGTTCGAAGGAGTACCTACTCCGGCGCTCTGAAGGTTTGGCGTCACTCCGTCGTCTACGTCTTTCATTCTTCGTCATCTAACCTTCTCCTGCAACGCAGGCGTGTTTCGTCAACGGTGATAGAAATGCCTTGTCGGAAGAGCCTATTAACCATCTATAATATGAATTATATTAAAAATATTTTAAATATAACTCTTGTTCCTAACTCCGAGGAAGCTTGCTGTGCTACCGAAAATTTAGTCGTGTGAGTATTTTTTGTGCCTTTCGCTATCGTTTATACTGTATCTTTCCCAACCTGGGTTATATTTGTGTTAAATACCTCATCGAGGAATGTCAAGAAGCATTTATAAAATAATGAATGACGTTTATTATACTGGTGAGGCAACGAAGCGAGCGGTCTGGAAGCTGCTGGGTAACACGTTAGGATCTCCCATATCTGGTTTATCAGCGGTGTTTTTATCGTGCTCTAATAAAATTATACAAAATATTTTACAATAAGGCAATGTTGTTTTTGCTAATCGTGAAAGAGTCAAAAATAAAAAGTCCAAAAATGTAGTTTGTCAACTACTTTTGAGAAATTCAAATAAGTTGACGAAGCGCATGAAGTCTTCTCGGGACTTCCCCAGCTTAAATCATTTTGTATCACCAAAGTTTTAATGATCAATTCATCGATCTTCTCATGATACAAACATTTGAACCAGTGGAAGCCCTGATAAGACTCGCCGGGAAAGAATTACATCATAAGTTGATGAAGTCATGAACTCCCGCCGAGCGGGTCCTTGGTTCTCTGCTGCTCGTCCCTTCCTCATTTAACATTTATAGTAGAAAAATTATGCTTGTTATGGTAAAGAGGTTATACTTTTATTGATGTCTAAATACTTTTTTTCAAATAACACAAATATCATTCCGAGAATTTACAGCTTTTTGTTTTTACAACTTTTGAAACAATGGAAGGAGTTTGAAGTATTCCTTGTCCGGAGTATTCTGAATTGGGTCAAAAATAGCTTACGAAAAAGGCCTGGAGATGCTTTTGGGTTCTGCGGATACGGCCTCCACAATCAGGGGCGATGTCTCTTCCATTGTCTTCTCAGTTCCATCCTTGGTTTTCCCCGCGCTCCACGTTCGCATCGTTCTTGGCCGCCTCGCTAACTCTATCGCTAATGGGGCGCCACCTTCTCCTCCTATGTCTCCGCAAAGTGGCCTACTCCTCCCCTTCCGATCATATGCGTGTCAAGGCCATTGCTGCGTGGGGCCCTAGCATGAAGGGCACGGGCGGAGCATGAGGTATATAGACTCGCATCCTCCCCTCGCATGATTGCTTGCTCCCTCCTACCAGTGCGCACACATTTCTGATCGCTCTTGCGTCGCGGGCGTTCCGCTGGATCCTTTTTTTTCACCGTTTCTTTTTTCCGACCCATACAGTCACTCACATCACTCACTCCGTCGATCTCGCTGTTCCATTCATGGGGTTGATAAACAACGGGGTTGGCTTCATTCGTGCCGAAACCCCACTCTTCACCTACATCTACTTACATCCCCGCAAGCCGCCTAAAAAGGTGTGCGGCAGGGGGTGTTAGGACACCAGCCGTTAGCATATAAAAAGTAATTGCTTAAACAAAATATTACGATTAGTATTTATTGAATTCCTTTATGGTTTGGGGGAAAAACTAATTCCCCTGTCTATCCGTTCGGCAAAATATCTCTCTATATTTATCGCTTCTGTCGCTCGTGGAACTGTAGCTCTAATATATGTAGCTCTAACGTGGGCTCTAATATAATGTGAGCCGTGTCGCTCTTAAAGAAATCTATTGCCAATTGCTCTAGCAATCTAGGTCTATCGCGCAGCCTCCGAGTCTCTAGCGGCTCCTAGCGTAATTCGCTTAACGCTTTGGTTACGCTGTCTTTGATTTGACCGTTGTTTTTGGCAGACGAATCGTGCAGCTTTCCTTCGTATTTTATTCTGTTCACGGATTAAGCCCATCTGCACCGGATCTCATTTGCTCGCTGCATATTCCAGGTGTGATCGCTTGCCAGATTGCTCTGTGCTGTGTCGCTGTATCGAGGGTTATTCGTATGGGTTCGTGTACGTAGCCTCTATAATACTACTAGAAACCTACAATATTGATGTTCGAGATGGTATTTTTATATTAACTCACGAAAGAAGAAAGGTCAAGTTACGCTGAAATGTTACCTCAAAGGTCCCATGTGAGGCGAATTATTATCAAAAGAATTGAAAATAAGAATCATCGCGAAATAGAAACATAGATATTATCATCAACTATCAAATTTTATTGGTGTGCACATCGAAGTCCTTACAGGTATTTATTACATTTCATTTTGAATACTGTAATGTCCGAAGGTAAGACGTAATAAAACTCTCTCGCTAACTAGACCCATGAAATGATTGTCCTCTTGAAGTATGAGATTTTTTTCCCGATTACTACCATCATCCCTTACACGACCTCACTCATCTTGTGCGTATTCTGAACGTATCTCGCTACCTTCGAATTAACTTCTCCAGATTTCCCAGGAAAGCAAAGAGATTGAATCGTATTTTGGTCCATTTCTATCAAGTTGAATTACTTTGTTTCAATTTAGCGTCAGATAGGCTTTATTGTTTCGTAATTTCTAATATAGAGGCTCTTTTCATCGTCTACTTACTTCTTACTAGCTTTATCATTAGTTCCTCTTTGAAATACCCCTGAGGAGCGAAGTAATTACCGTGTGGGGAATTACTACAAAAATGATTAAGAAAGTTTGGTTAAAAAATTTTGGCCAAAATTTGGTCTCAGCAAATTTCAAGTTGTTTGAGTAGATCTTAAACGATTATTATTTGCACTATTATAATTCATTTTCGGGAATACGTCTGCGTGCTATTAATATTTAACTCAACGTTTCGTTCCACTTACTGGGAACGTCGTCAGGAGAATGAAAATATAAACACCTATCATACCGTTGGAAAAACTGGTCCATTGTTGTTAAGGTATTTAAAAAAGTAAATAAAAATAAAAATAAAATAAAAGCCAACTTCTTTAAAACATCTAATATAAAAAAGGAAGATGAAAGGTGGAATATTGTAATTAAATTTTCGAAATGTATCTCTTCCACACATGGCTTAAATTATATCATCATTTTATGTCGGGGCCAGGACACAAGATCCTCCTGGATGAGGCCAAAGCCATTGCAAGAAAATCTGCATATTATCCACGGCTTATTAGAGAGGCGATAGAAATTTCTAAAAGACCAATGAATTTTAACAGGGATGATGGATATAATTTAAGCCATGTGTGGAAGAGATACATTTCGAAAATTTAATTACAATATTCCACCTTTCATCTTCCTTTTTTATATTAGATGTTTTAAAGAAGTTGGCTTTTATTTTATTTTTATTTTTATTTACTTTTTTAAATACCTTGACAACAATGGACCAGTTTTTCCAACGGTATGATAGGTGTTTATATTTTCATTCTCCTGACGACGTTCCCAGTAAGTGGATCGAAACGTTGAGTTAAATATTAATAGCACGCAGACGTATTCCCGAAAATGAATTATAATAGTGCATCTAATCGCTGCGAAAACCTTAAAACTAAGATTATTATTTGTTTTATTTGCTTCGGAAGAAAGCAATATTGCATTTATATGGCTATTAATATCCCTTATCACGCGTTTTAGAATTAAGGATTTGGCGAAATAAGAGGGTATCTATTAAGGTGACACGATTACTCATTCCAAAGCTGGTTTCATCATCGGCCAAGATTTTTTCGGATGACGTTCTCGGAAGATAAATTTCTTCCACGTCTATGGGTCGACTCCAGTAGTTTCCACGATTTATTATTCTGATTGCTACTTACATTATTTAATGAAAAAATATTGCCGTCCACTCAGGTTTTCATGTTATGTGATAACAGTAATCAAAGATATCAACTCCGTTACGAAATATACAACCTGCTAAATTTTATCGAGCTATACGTTATGGTTTTGTAACTTACCTATTTTTCACTCGCAAAGTGGCAACATTTTTTCTTGAGGAAATTATGATTAATATATTTGATGGTAATCAATTCAATTCCATATTATGCTGAAATGTGCTTCTTTATACTCTACCTATATTTTGCCATGCTACATTAAATTTACTTGAAAACAATATGGCCCGGCGGGCGAATGAAGGATATCGAATTCATCGGCAGTGTCTCCCTTAAAACCCTTCGAGAAACTTTGAAGGAGAGATCCGTGATATTCTTCACTAACATTCGTGACAATAGCTCATTAATCGGCTTGAGAGCTTTGAAATTGTTTTGTATAAGGAGATATCGTGTTTTGCTTCATACAGACGTCGAGGAAGTTAAGAGTCTATTGTGCAAAATAAGTTCCGCGAGAAACTTGGGACAAATGATACGCAAAGTAAAATTTTATGAGAGATAAGGCAGTCATTGCATGGAAAGCTGGAAAGCCTCGGGAAAAATACAAAAGAAGGAGAAGCGAAGGAAATAGGCATTTAGTGAGGAGGCCTGCTGGATTATAAATGATGTGCAAATCAGGATTTATGACGGGGAGTATTTGTTTGACTGGAGAGAGGATTGAGCGATTGAAAATCAACAGACGTCGAGTGCACTGGAAGCGATTCTAGTTTGGAAGTCACTTTGTAAATATCTTGGCATAATTTATCGAAGGAAGTCGTTCATGAAGTCATCAGTCGCGCTAAAAATATGGCCCAGATGTTGGTTGAAGTCATCAAGCGGAATGAAAGCGATGATATTAATCATAATACGTTGCTGTCAGCTTCGTGCTTCGCAACGTATCTGCTGCAAAGTGATGCATTTGTATTATTAAGTATAATTATAGACTGTTGTCGCCAATACATGACCATTAAGGTTCGAATATCGTGGTTGAAACCAATCCAAACCTATGTCTTTATTCAATTTGATGCATTTGTTTTTAAAAGTGTAACCACCGAATATAGTGGCCTTTGAGTTTCAAT